>NW_022605583.1:195858-200965 GCF_008692095.1 Etheostoma spectabile | reverse complement strand
ACACACACACACACACACACACACACACACACACACACACACAATAGAGTTAACTAATGCTTGCGGCACTGGCAGCTTTCATACCCAAACTCAATGTTTGGCATGTGATAATGAACATGTGTTCAACCCACGTTTGACCTACCAGTCTGCTTTAATAGCTTAATTCCTGGTTGTCACTGTTGACAATGACCTCCCTTTGCAATTGTAGTTCAGTGCACATTGTACATACATATAATGTTAATATCTTGTATATTTGTTTATTAAAATGATTCGCTGCAGTTTTTTCACTTGAAATCAACACAAGGGTTGAATTTATTAAGTCTTTATTTTATTTTTATTATAAATGCTCTCATACCAAAGCAGTGTACAAACGGACCGTGGTTCAACTCTAAAGCAGAGTCGAGGAATCCGGTTCAGATGATCTGTGCTGGTTCAATGGCAAATGTGGATCTACAGAAGGTCATTGTGTCAGTCTGAAAGGGGTAATAAATACAACACATTTAGAAATGGGTATGCCCTGAGTTGGATGTGAAAAAAGAAAATATTAACATCTTGACCTTGTTGGGGGTATTCGTATCACGTTCCTGCCCATGGTACACTCAATGTACACTCAGTGTTGCCGGTGTAAATGCTTGCCCCACGCACGTGATGTGCTTTTTACTTATGTTCCTGCTCTCTCCTCATTTGTCCCTCTTAGACTCTACAGTACGCCGGAGAGAAGGTTGTGTGGGTTGTAAGCTGGCAGCAGCACAAATATTAAGTGATTTAGAAGGTGAGTTTAGTAAAGTGCTGTAAGAAGAAGCATATGAACTTTGGGCCATTAATGCGCCGACATTGTAGCCTGGTCTTACCAGACTCTCATACATTTCATTTGTACAGAGAGTCTGGCCACTCTCCGTTGACAAGTGTTAACTTGCTTGAAGGCGGGTACTCTGTTGAAGTTTAAAACTATTGAAACTGCCCAGAGCCACTCTGGATCTGCGATAACCAATCACTAACGTTCGCCTTAGCCAACTCCTTCACCACTGATGGAGCGAGCTGGAAAATCAAACTTTTCCCAAAACCATGTGGGGAGGAGGGCCACAACATCTTGGCTACCAACAAACTCAGCAAAGATTGTTCTTGCTTGGGCTTTAACTTCTGGATATTCTACAGTGTTGCCACAACGGGCCGAATGGCGCCGCTTGCAACTACCTCTGCCGCCATTACAGAACTAAAACAATAGCGCACAACCTCAAAGTCATCGTTCTCAGACATTGGCTCTGTTCGCTAATTGGTAAAAAGGTTTGACTGGAGAAAACCCAATAATATACCGCAAACCCATACGTAGTACTGAAGGAAAATGAAAATTGAGCGGATGGGCGTAGTGATAGGTTGATATTTATGCATGTAAAAATTTAAATGCATTAAACCATTTAGAGGGAGCTTTTAGGGCAGAGTCAGCATGAAGTGGACACTGGGGTGCAGGAATAGATCAGAATGTGTAAGAGTGTCTAAGGTAACTTTGTTTCACAGAAATAGAAGACTGTGAGAAACGAAGTTACCTACATTGCCCTGCGGGATGAAATCCCCAACCTATTTTCCAGACTTATGTCTACCGGTTTGTCCCATGGATTACTTCAAACGGATGTTTTTTCCCCCAAAATAAGATATCCCGGAAGGAAATTTTCTTTGTTCTGCACGGACTCGGCTCGGTAGCGTACAGTTGGTTTATCAAAGCTTATTCACAGCTGGAAACAAGGGTTATAAGAGTTTGCAGGTCAGAAGAGCAAAACAATGAGCTAAAAGATGCTTAAACGCTCTTTACAGCTGAGGAGAGTGGCAGAGTTGGGTAATGATTTCTTAGTGGGTTTGCCACTATGACTCTCCTTTGACATACAAGTAGTCATTAGATCCATCGTTTATATACAGAGATGGTGATAGTGCAGCTTTAACGTTTTCTGCTACCAGCTTCTCAAATGTGTATGTCATAAATTATCTATTATCTTTCCACACAATTTGGAAGAGGTTTCCTTCCTCTAACATGTAATGGACTCAAAACATTGACTAATTGAAGAAATAGGCAACACATTATTACAGGGGTCTTCAACAGGGGGTCCGCGACCCCTAGGGGGTCCGCGGAGGTACTGCATGGGTTCGCGAAAGTTTTGGTTGATTAGACTTTTTTTTATATTCCCCCCCCCCCCCCCCCTGCAATTTTTTCCACTAATTAAATGTCTTTAAATACACATTAACAACTTTCAACACACTGTAGTAACCAGATAAATGGAGGCAGAGATGTCTTTCAGTCATCAATGCACACATGGCACTATGGACCAGTTTGTATAACACAATTTTATACAATATATATAATTAGGGGGTCCCCGCTCCACCTCGCCATCAGTTTGGGGGTCCTTGGCCTGGAAAACGTTGAAGACCCCTGCATTATTAGATAAATAATAGATGTTTGCAGCTCTTAAATGTACCGCATTCTCAAAATGTGTGGTTGTCAAGTTGGTAAACAGCTTCAGTTTCAAATTTTGGAAAGGCTATATAACTGTTTTTTGTTTGTTTTCCTAGTTCCTACTTTAAAATTTCCCCTGGTGTCATTCTAAAGTTTCCCAAACAAAGTTTTCTTAAAGATGTGTAAAAAAAAAAACCTCTGCAGTTTTTTTTCAGCAAAAATATCTGCTTGCCCAAAGTCAGCTTTTACTGGCCCCTATACAAATTGGTTTATTAGTTGTCAAATAACATCAGTGTATCATACCATGATGATTGGAGAAAAAAATATTGAAACCTTTTTTCCCCAAACAGGCAAGTAAGTGAGTTATATTTACTTGCCCGAAGTGGCGTTTTACTTGCCCCGGGCCATCGGGCAACCCTTATTGTTGAACCAGACTGCACCAACCATGTTCACATATTTATAATAATATGTTTAAGAACACTGGTGCTGAGTGGTGCCTTGTGTCTGGTGACAATTTGACAAGTGAAGTCAAGGTGACATTTACCTTAAAGTGCGTGCGTAACATATTGGACACAAATGCTTTAATCTTCAGATTTTCTCCTGCTCCTCCTCTTCACTCTGCTGGCTGGAAGCGTGCAGCCTGTCACTGGCACCGCAGTGAGCCCAAAGATGATATGACCTAAATAAACCAGTGTGTAAAGAGAGAGCGGGAGTGAGCGATGAAGCAACATTTCTTTCCCTCTCGCCCAGTCGTCTTGTTTTCAACCACTTCACTCTACTGCAGGCTACAACTTGTAAGTTGTTTGTGCCCAGTCACACACTAGAGTCTAGATACTGGGCGCCTTTACAGTGGTGTGAAAAAGTGTTTGCCCCCTTCCTCATTTCCTGTTCCTTTGCATGTTTGTCACACTTAAGTGTTTTGGAACATCAAACCAATTTAACAATAGTCAAGGACAACACAAGTAAACCACAAATGCATTTGTAAATGAAGGTGTTTATTATTAAGGTGAAAAAAAATCCAAACCATCATGGCCCTGTGTGAAAAAGTGATTGCCCCCTAAACCTAATAACTGTTTGGGCCACCCTTAGCAGCAACAACTGCAACCAAGCGTTTTGCGATAACGTGCAATGAGGCTTTCTCAGCGTCCTGGAGGAATTTTGGCCCACTCATCTTTGCAGAATTGTCCTAATTCAGTTACATTAGAGGGTTTCAACATGAACGGCCTTTTAAAGGTCATACCACAACATCTCAATAGGATTCAGGTCAGGACTTTGGCTCGGCCACTCCAAAGTCTTCATTTGTTTTTCTTCAGCCATTCGGTGGTGGACTTGCTGGTGTGTTTAGGATCATTGTTCTGCTGCAGAACCCAAGTTCGTTTCAGCTTGAGTACACAACAGATGGTCGACATTCTCCTTCAGGATCTCTTGTAGACAGCAGAATTCATTTTTCCTTTTATCACGGCAAGTCTTCCAGGTCCTGAAGCAGCAAAACACCCCAGACCATCACACTACCACCACCATATTTTACTGTTGGTATAATGTTCTTTTTATGAATGCAGTGTTCCTTCTACGCCAATATACTTGGACACACACCCTTCCAAAGAGTTCCACTTTTGTCTCATCGGTCCCACGAATGTTGTCCCAAAAGTCTTGGGGATCATCAAGATGGGTTGTGGAGAAATTGAGACGAGCTTTGATGTTCTTTTTGCTCAGCAGTGCTTTTCCTCCTTGGAACTCTGCCATGCAGGCCATTTTTGCCCAGTCTTTTCCTGATGGTGGAGGCATGAACGCTGACCTTACTGAGGCAATTGAGGCCTGCAGTTCTTTGGACTTGTTGTGGGGTCTTTTGTGACCTCTTGGTGAGTCGTCGCTGCGCTCTGGGTATTTTGGGCGCCGGCTACTCCTGGAAGTTCACCACTGTTCCTGTCTTCGCCATTTGTGGATAATGGCTCTCACTGTGGTTCGCTGGATTCCCAAAGCTTTGGAAATGGCTTTATAACCCTTTCCAGACTGATAGATCTCAATTACTTTCTTTCTCATGTTCCTGAATTTCTTGGGGCCGGCATGATGTGTAGCTTTTAAGGATCCTGGTGGACCTACTGTGTCAAGCGCTCCTATTTAAGTGATGCCTTGATTGTGAACAGGTGTGGCAATAATCAGGCCTGGGTTTGGGCTAGAGAAATTGAACTCAGGTGTGGACAACCACAGTTATAGTTGTTTTAACAAGGGGGGCAATCACTTTTTCACACAGGGCCATGATGGTTTGGATTTTTTTTCACCTTTTAGTAATAAACACTTTTTATTTACAAATTGCATTTTGTGTTTATGTGTTGTCCTGACTATTGTTTTAAATTGGTTTGGATGTTCTGAACACTTAATTGACAAACACAAAGGAACGGAAATGAAGGAAGGGGGCAAACACTTTTTCACACCACTGTATATCATGACACCTGCAGAGGTATTTGGCTATTGCTACATAAAAGGTGCTTTCACACCTCAAAGCGCCTGCTTTACACCTTGTTAGTCGACATTCCTGCCCCATTTTCAGACCACTTACCTTTTGAATTTGTGTCAGTACCTACAGAATGGCTCAGGGGGCATGATTGTCTTTTTATGTGTGATTCCGTAGAGAACACACAATAGAAAGAAAGAAAGAAAGAAAGA
>NW_022605583.1:193790-195848 GCF_008692095.1 Etheostoma spectabile | reverse complement strand
GAAAGAAAGAAAGAAAGAAAGAAAGGCATTGACTATGTCACACAATCTGCAGAGTTACCAGAACACATGGGAAAAGGGAGACAAAAATCCACTTACTACAGCCCAAATCTTTACTTGAATTTGTCTTGCAAGGTTTGCCATGCTACCACTCAATTGGCCTAGTGCCTAGCTGTCATTTAGAAGTCATAGTGAGTTCAAAAAATGTAGTTGTCTTGTAAAAATACGCAGCAGGTTAAACTTTTTGTGTTTTTTGTCAGTGTATGTACGCTGGGGAAATTTGAAGTGCATAAATGTGCTACTGCACATGGTAGATTCCGGCTCTTGAGCCATTTTCTAAACCCGTGGTCCACTCCAGGTCACCCTCTTTAGTGACAGTAGGAAGTTTGATGTGTTTATGTGTGTTTCAGTAGCCTGGTCAGCGCTGAAAGCTTCATTGTGTGCTGCCCACAGAGTTGGAGCCTGGCTCGGGCCGATAAGGGAGCACTTTCTACCTCCAGCCAATACCGGCTCACAGGACAGGTTTCATTATTCAAACAGACAGCTCAGTCCTGTGTGTGTTTGTGTAGTTAAGTAGGTACATATGTGTGTGGTCGCTGTAAGCATGTGTGCGATTGAACGCTATGTGGCTGCTTGTATGTGTTTGTGTGGATGTGTGCGCGGACAGTCAGCTCTCCTGGATTAAAGACCTTTTAATCCAGCCAGATCCTCATCAACTCAGAAGTTAGTCGGTGCAACTTGTTACTCAAAGGTGAGCTCTGCTCACCTGTTAAAAGTCAGCATTGCATGGCTGAATGACTTCTGGTGCCAAGTTATGAGTTGCTAAGGGAGACGTGAGCCAGGCTTTTGATGATGGATGCACCTCTCAGTTCTAGTTTGGATCAGCAAATTTTAATTGGGTCTCCTGCTTTATTGTGCCTCCTAATCTTCTACCCAAGCCAAGAAGATATACGTACTCTGTTTAAAGTAGTGCTTTTAGTCTAATTGATTGTGCAGATTTTCAGAGAATGTTCTTGTTTGAACCTGCATTTTATTGACCTTTTACTTTACCTTGCTTAGATCTCAGAATGCAGCGAGATCACTAAAGAAGTCTGACAGGGCAACAAACATGAGATGAAGTAAGACGATTATACAAGTGCAAAATAAATCAAAAGTTTTACAAGATTAGCTACCACTTTATTAGGAGGTCCTATCAAAAGTAAGCTTAGTGTAATGTTGCTAATAAAGCCCCAAAACTAAACCCCCTACTCTTGTACAGGGAAGCTAGTTGGGCTGGACTCGGCTATTGGGATTTTTGTTTTTTGGGTGGATATTCGATTTTCAATTTTGGAACTCGAATATACGTTAGAGCCCGACCAATAAATCCGCGGGCCGATATTATCAATAATCCCGTATCATATCATCAGTAAACCGGAAACATCACGGCCTCTATTGCTGTAACAAGAAAGTTTGAAAACAAAAAACGCAAGCACTGAACTGCCCAGGAGTTTGTGGAACAACAGATATGTGTTTACTACGTCAACCATAGTTCCATCTCTTTTCTTTCTCTCTGTTTCTGTGAAATGTTGAGACCTATAAACGATCTGACGGAAAACAAACAATGTGGCCGCCACCACAGAAGCTTTGAAATATTTTGCTGTTGATAATTAATGAAGCTTCAAAGCACACAAAAAATAGTATTTGGGACAGTCCTAGAAGCTAGTACAAGTTTCTGGTCAAAGCTTGACCAGAAAGTCTGTTTGTAAACTAGGGGGGGAGGGGCGGGAGTGTTAAGAATGGGAAGCTTGGGACATGCTAGGTTTTTAAGGGTTTTTTTCCTTCTTTTTTACCTTCTTTTTTTCCAATTGATCTAGAAGTTAGAAACATTGTCACTTAAAGGTGCCCTGCCTCGTTTCATTACTTTGTGGTCATTTTTGAAGTTCTACCATGGACTGTGTAACTTGGTTACCTTGGTTACATTGTTTCAAGCCATTCTAGCGTGGTTTAGAAAGCCTGCAGAAAGACTCAGCTCAGTTTGGGCCAGTTCTCATTAATATTCAACGAGCTTAGCTGCTTGACTCT
>NW_022605583.1:165200-193780 GCF_008692095.1 Etheostoma spectabile | reverse complement strand
TGGCTAACAGCTAGCCAATGAGAGCCTGGCTATCAGCATCCTTTACTGGGTGAGCTCATGAATAGTAATGGAATCAGGCAACATGACGTCAGACTGACCAGCTGTTGTGATTGGCTGATTTCTCCTCTTATTTCTTTACAGTGGCTAAAGCTGACAGAGGAGGTAGTAGTTCATTTTCACATTCACAACAAAACGGGAACACTTATGGACCTAACATATTTCAAACATATGCAAGTAAAAAAGGTTTTGTGTGGCAGGGCACCTTTAATTTAAAAAGCCGGCTTTCTGTGTTGGTTAAAGACATCAAAATATCTTAATAAAAAATGGGGGTTATTAACTTTGTATGGAAATAATCAGGATTGTCATTTAACAGTCGTCTTGTAGCCGTAGCTACAAGGTTCTCTCAGTTGAACAGCGGACTGCCATCCTCTGCCTGCTGGCCTCTGCTCCCTTTTATTTGGGCTGCCTTGACGCCTAACTGTACAAAGACTCAGGCTCCAACTCTTTTGTTCCTCCTTGTGAGTCAGAGAGACAACAGCTTATTGGGTTGTGCACTGATGGCAGTGTTTAAAGCATTCCTATTTACAGGCACTATACAGGACATAAAGTGGTAGTCTGGTAGCAATGGGATTCTGCACAATCACTGCCTTCTTATGCATTATCAAACAGGAAGTTGACTCATTTCTGTGTTGATGTACTGTATACTATTGACTGCACGTGAACTGGTACATCTCCCAAACTTCTATCATTACTTAATACTTAATATGTACTGTATGTGTTGCTTTTTTGATTTGACTGTTGCCTTTTTTGAGTTCCTGCCACCAACCAGTGCTGCACCATTATTATTTTGCTACTGCTGAAAGACCAGTTTTCGCTCTGTGTATTAATAAAGTATCTCTTACCACCCACAGGGGGCTCAGCGATGAATAAGCTTCGGCAGAGCTTCCGCCGGAAGAAAGACGTCTACGTGCCGGAGTCGAGTCGGCCGCACCAGTGGCAGACAGACGAGGAGGCGGTCCGCAGCGGCAAATGTAGCTTCGCAGTCAAGGTGACTCTCCCTCACCCAAACACCTGCATACAAAACCTCGCAGACATACAAACTCACACACAAAGTATAGAGCTGACCTTACTGTGGCACACTTCTACTTCTGAGAAACTTGCATAATGCCAGGCTCCCCAAGGACGCCGCTTGTGATTAATCATAAGCATTCAGAGCACAGCTTTTATCTAGGTTGCAAGATTATCGGCTGTAGCCTTCCAAACCTGTAGGATGTGTGCGCACAATTGTTTTTTGGCCCCCAATAGTAATCATATCAACTTGAATCATCAAGTAAAATATACAAAGTTAAAGAAAATTTATTATAGCTGACAAATTTGGAATCCAGGGGCACTGCACTGGGGCAGGGCAAGACACACTGGTGTACAGTATACATTATATCTTCAGTGCTATGTATGCTCCAGCTGATGGAGTGGAGAGTTCGCTGTGTTTTGGCAACAAAACCTCCCACTTTTAACACAGAAGTGCAACGGTACGCTTCCTCTCAGAACACAAATCCAAATGCTCACCTCACTCAGAATAAAGGGGAAATGAAAACACAGACTGGTCAAGGATGTGGATTGTACTTTACATAATAGTGTACAGGTTATGGCTTTGACCTGTTTTCTTTGGGCATAAAACGGGAATTGAAAATTCAAGAAGCAAACAGAGGTGGAAGGGACTTGTGAGAAAGTAAAGGAAGGTAGTGGAGAGGGTTTAAGACTACCTTGAAGTTTGTGTTCATAGGTAGAACAGATAGAGACTAGAGGTGGAATGGGTGTGCATGTGTGTGTTGGTTCATGGCTAGTTTGTCGTATGTGTGTACATCTTATCCAGTGTGTGAAACGCCCTAGATTCAAGATCCCTTCTAAGCTGTCTACCACATGTACTCTCAACACACACACACACACACACACACACACACACACACACACACACACACACACTTCCCTTGCCACCTGCTCCTTATCATCATTTGAACATGTTTAGAGACTAAAAACATGTTTATATTGCCCTGTTTAAGCCTGTTGGGTGCTAACTGTAGCAGGAGGATAACACGGTGTAGACAGCATTGACTGTTTTCATTTTTCTCTCTACTGCCAGCACTCCAAATTCACAAACAACAGAGCTACGTGTTGGAATCGACCGGAATTCTCTTTTAAGAATGCTCTGCCAACACTAGGCATACCTTACCAAAACTCAGGTGACTGACCATTGTTGCAGGGTCCTTCTTTGCTCTTAAAAGCTCAAAGTAAATTGTTAATAGTGGAAGTAGTCAGTGAATAACAGATCAGCCACTGTGGGCAAAAGAAAAATGAGCTTATCTCTCATTGTCATTCTTTCCTTCTCGTACTTCTGCAGCCACACACACTTCTCCAGCAGCATTTTTCTCTGCACTGGCTTTCATCGTTATGGCGCAACCTACCATGCTACTATTATGTATCCCTCCTCCCCCTGCTACTCCCTCTCTCCCGCTCTAGGTGCCTTAATACCGTAGGAGCCCACTTGTGTGTGGGTTGGAATAGTGGCAGGGAAATTATCACCTGACTGCTGCACTAAAGACCATGATCCAATAGTGGAGAGGAGATGCATTGGAGAAAAAGAAGAAACTTAAGCTGTTTGAAAGGGGTATGGAGGGAAGCAGGATCTGGAGGGGTGGTGGAGTTAAAATGGGGTGAGATGCGCCTTTAATGTTGTGGCTTGGGGCCCCCCCACTACATAGCGCCTTTTTACAAGTATAGTAAAAGCCCAGTTCTCCACGGATTACCACAGTTTACCACAGAGTCTACAACCATAGCAGCTCTGTAAGGCTTTACTAGAGCATATTTCTTCAGCTAACGTCAGCATGCAATATTCCAGATTCAAGGTGGTTGTCAAAAGCTTACAAATGTAGATTTGCCTTGTGTGGAAATGTCTTATGAGACTGCTGATTAAATTGCTTATGTGTGTTGCTTACCAACTGAAACAAGAGAATTAAATGCCAGGGTACATTAAAACTATGTAAACATGTTCATGTGGAAATTAAAGTATACAGTTTTGTGTAAGGTTGTTGTCTTTACAGTCTGTAAGGCAGGCTTTCTATTGAATATGACAGGATTCTTCACTGAAACTGATTTATAGCCAATACCCTGAATTTATTCCTGGAATCCATCTGGAAAACATCCAGATGTACACAAACAAGTGGCAGTGGCAGCACAATAATACAAACATCATGATAAATAGACTGCATCCAATCCTAGCCCACTGTGGGATTAGTGCCAAGAGGACCTAATCCTGGAGTGGGCTCCCAAACAAACCTGTATTTCAGAACCAAATTATCCTACACATGTACAACACACTGTTAGGATATACAAATGACTAATAAAGGATTTGTTTTTGTTGCTTTGGTTGAACGCATCTGTTAAATGTGAATGTTTTCAGCCTCCAGATCGTTGCTGCCAGCTACTTACTAACAGCCCGGAGTAAGATGCAACAATGATGCATCTCTTGTGACACTTGAAGCCTCCCTTGCCTTTACTCATCCCACCTCAGCCACGTCTCCTGGCTGATCCCCTACTCGCAATGCCACTATGTCCTCACTACCCCCAGCTGCCTCGCTGCATCAGTATTGTCTTTTGTCCGTGGGTCTTTGTGCATGTTTGTGTGTACACATGTGTATTCTAATACGCCAACATTGTGACTCACAGCCGTGACGTCACACTCTCAAAATAGCAGGGAGGAGAGAGGGTGAGGGTGACCAGCGACGTGTGCGTGTGCGTGTGTGTGTGTGTGTGTGTGTGTGTGTGTGTGTGTGTGTGTGTGTGTGTGTGTGTGTGTGTGTGTGTGTGTGTGTGTGTGTGTGTGTGTGTGTGTGTGTGTGTGAGCGTGAGGAAAGGGTAAGGACTTCCTCTCCAGCCCGCGCTCACAATGGCTTTTGGGCCGGTCAGGGTTGTGACTCTGGAGTGACACACAGCAGGGTGGGATTCTGCTTGAGGTCCAGGAGGAGGGAAGGCAGGAGGAGGCAGCCTTTTCCGTCCATTCAGTTGCAGTTAAACCCGCTCACGTAGGATGTCCAAGTCCTGATGTGTGTTATTACATGGTTTTTTTTTTTGGCACCTAAATGTAAATGTACTGTATTTATATAGCGCTTTTCTAGTCTTAACAACTACTCAAAGCGCTTTTACATCATACAGGAACCATTCAACATTCACACACATTCATACACTGTGGCCGAGGCTGCCGTTCAAGGTGCCCCCTGCTCATCAGATACACACTCACAGTAGTAGTAGTAGTAGTAGTAGTAGCTCTTGTAGTAGTAGTAGTAGTAGTAGTAGTAGCTCTTGTGATGCAGTCAGCTCGTGAAATTAAATGAAAATCGAAGTCATTTAAAAAATCTGGTAGCTCATGTTTCATTTGCTCTGGCGACACGTCTGTGATCAGATATGAATCAAGATTCTGTTACTGTATTGCTTATTTCCATCTTAACATGTTTTCGGAAACACGTTGGTTCACGGTTTAGCTGTAATTTGAGAAAGTTTGTGACCTGTCAGGCATTTATTTCCTGCTTTAAAACAGACCAAGCAACACCCCAACTTGCATGTGTCACTCTGTGCTATATCACACCTTTCGTTGCTCTGATTGGTTGTAGGCCAATCCATTTACTGGCCAGAGGCAATTTGATCTGCGCCTGTTGATAACGCCCGTTGGAAATAGAAAATGAGCGGAGAGGTTCAATGCCAGGCTAGGTCATTGGTGCTTTTATTACCCTACTTTACTTTTTATTGATGTTCTAAGCGTTTATGTATATATTTGTACAAAACCCATAAATGAGCTTGTATACAAACTGTTAGGGGAGTTGCATTTTAAGTAGTCTATCCATTTCCTATTTTTTAACCGCTACATCAGTTGTTATTTTCATAGTCTTCGTTACTGTAAAGGGTCCTGAATAATGTCCATTTCTCCTACTTTTTGTCCATCGGTGCTTCTGGCATCAAACGACGTGTCAGAGTTTCTCCATTATGTAGATTTCCTCTTCTATCTCTGTCCATTGTTCCTGGGCAAGTGGAGCTCATTGTCCTTGGCATTGTTTCTAGCTATGAACAATATTTTGATCAGATACCTACAGTATCTCTTATCCCTTTTCCTGAAATGACACAGACCGTGTAACATGTAGCTCATAGGAATATCATAGTTCTAGTATTCTAGTATCTTTTGTAAAGTTTGGCCCCAAAATTAGTCATTTGTCTGAAATCTGCTTTGAATACTTCCCATTCTCTCTAGTCTGATAGATTCATGTTTAAATATTGACACTTGACCTTGGGAATGACAAAGAAAAAATGACAATGTTTCCAAGAGAATTCCCTCCATACCTGTGAATTGGTGGATGTTTGATGAATGTTGTGCCAATCATCATCTGTAATTTTTACGTCAAACTGTGTTTCCTAAAAAACGAGAGAGGAGAGAGCATCTTCTCTTTGCCCTTTCATGTGTTTCTATTGTTTTTCATATTGTCATGCAATCCCTTTCTCATGGAATCACACACACTTGCTGCTACCTTCTTGCCAATTCATATTTTAAGGAAAACATTTAGCATTTTCCCCATGGACAACATTAGGGACCAAATGAACTGTGATTGACCTCAACCTGGTAATTAATTAGGTGTATAAATCACCAGTGCCAGCCTGCCAGGGGTAATACGACAATCTGGACTCATTTAAATATCCAGTCTCATTGCAGTTTATCAATGTAACCTTACTTAAACTTCAGTAGATATAGCCACAGGAAAGGTTTGCCACAGCATTACTCACTCTCCCCCTCTTTCTTTCTCTTTACTCTGCAGTACCTGGGACATGTGGAGGTGGAGGAGTCTCGCGGCATGCACATCTGCGAGGATGCAGTGAAGCGGCTGAAGACGGTAGGTTTTACTAGAAAAGCCCTCCATACTTCCAGGAACCAGGCTGCTTAATACAGACATCCTACTTCATTTTTTTTTAAACTTTTTTAATCTTTTCCTCTATTAGTTTCCCCCAACATCAACAACATCCTACTGACTCCTTATAATATTTCCTTCATTTTGTGGCTGCCCTCTTTAATCGGTCACCAAGCAGTTTGGTTCTTTGAACTGTTTTACCGTTGTTTACGGTTGCCTAGTTTACTCAGTAGTGTGGCTGAATGTTCCCGTTTGTCAGTGAGGGTCTCCACCATTGTAACCCTCTGATAACCTCCAGGGGTGTCAGGTTCTGTTCTGAATGTCTCTTTCATTCTCCTCGTACACCGTCTCCGCCAGAGGAGATAGACCGGCATGTACTTCCTGCTGCAGGAGATTCCGGAAGAGTTGCGCAAAAGGAGCAAATTCCAGTTTGGGAAGCAGGGGAGGGGGAAGGAAGGGGGAACTGCAGCAATGGCTTTTCCATGTTGTCAGTTGTTTGCCAAGGCCCCACCCAGGTCGTGAACTCCTGTGGGTAAATCAGGCTGATTCTCTGTAGTCAGGGCCAAACCTGAGGACTCCATTCACGTCATAGAGTCTTAGGAACATAGGTACATTTGAATTCGGTGCCAACAAATGTTACGAAACTCCTGCTTGAATTGTCTGCGACCAGCTTTCAGTTTTAGTTGGAATGACTCAGACTTATTGAGAATTCACACCCTGTTCCTTGTGCTATCAATACCCATTCTTCTTGCTTCATGAAATAGTGTAAAGGGCCTTTTAGTCCTTTTGCATGTTGTATTTTCGTACCAGTTAAACAGAACAGTATAATAAAACTGAAGTTATATAATAGAAAACGAGACACAGATACACACAGTTATACATTTTTACACAAGCATGTTTTTTCACACATAAATCTCTATGGTGACACATTCTGCTGTAAGACATGCACACTTAAACCATTTATATTAGACCAAAAACCCCTATCAGGACAGCACTTCTCTGACAAAAAGTGACACACACACACACACACACACACACACACACACACACATGCACATAAAGCATCTTTTCCTACAGGGGTAGGTAATATTTACTTACACGCATGCACACACATTTAGATGCACATTACACACAATTTCACAAGCTTACAAAGCAACACACACACTCACTCACTCACTCACTCACTCACTCACTCACTCACTCACTCACTCACTCACTCACTCACTCACTCACTCACTCACTCACTCACTCACTCAAATAGGGCTCACAGGCAAACAATTTGTACACACAAAAACACACAGGAAGAAGTATGAAAACATACATCCCGTATACACACACAAAACACATACTCTTTTAGTGATTTCACAAAACTTGGGCACACACATCAGCCTAATGAACGCACACAGCAGCACATACACACTGGTGCTTGATGAGGTCACATGGTGTACACAGAGCCTGAGGCTGTGAGGTCTTATTGAATTGCAGTCATTTTAACAGGGCGGACAAAATGGAGCCAACTATAGGCGGGTGCTTCTGTCCTGCTGTGGCCCGCGACTATCTGACCCTCCTCAACCTCATGACATTTCCTCCTCTGTATCCTCGACTACTCCGCTCCCTCGCTGCCTCACCAGCCTGAGGCCTTATTTGTTAGCCAGCACAGACATGGCTTTATTGATCCTTGTTTATAAGTAGGACGGGAAATTAACTTTCGCCACATTCAAAATGTAAGCCAGCCTGAAGGACCTCCTCGGCACACAATTTTTCTGGAAATAATGGCGACATTGACAGATGATCTTTTGTGATGTAACTGCCGCCGTTACGTTCCTGTTAAGTGACCTTCATCCAGTTGTGCCCAGGTCTGGACGTGGCAGTTCACCTATGTGCCTGAAAGGCTCAAATTACAGGACATGCCAGAAAACCATCCTGGTGGATGCATACTGCCCAAGCTGGTGCCCATATATTCCGATTAAAGGAGCTTTTACACTGCAGTTTTTTGGTTTGTGTCCTTGTTGTGCGGCCCCCCGCTCATGAGTATTTTTGTCTCCTTCCCTTGGTCTGCGGGCTAGTCAAATAGGCTTTTCATTGATGTCATCAGAAAGGACCAATATAATTTCTAAGCTCTGGGAAAGCTTAAGATAAAAAATGAATAATACAAGAGTATTACCATTCAGCACCAGAACTGAGAACAGTGGTCCAGCAGGCAGAGTCGAGCTGACCAATTAAGAGTTTTAAGACAAAAATACGATTGTAAAGTGTATGAGCTGCCATGCTGTTATCCTGCTCTGTCTACAATGATGCAGCTTAAAAAGATAATTCGACTGACACAATGAGGTTTGACTCAGGGCAAATGGCAGCAAGACGTAGAGCAGAGCAGAACATAGTGGTGGTGGTATAGTGGTACTGCCCCTGATGCTGTCTTGTCAAAGCTAGATTGTCAAGACTAGACTAGGGCCAGCCTTTAAGTAGATATACAATTAGCGTGGCTCCAGTAGATCCCAGTTCATCCTCACTGACTCTTTAATAAGCTAACTGTTGCCAGGCAACAAATACAATTCCTGCCAGTGGAGAGACTGTGAATTAATATTGCTCAGCTGTAAACTCTATTTCCAGGAGCTAATAACTAAATTGGTCAGGAACCGGGCCCACACCTAAGCACTTTATATCTGGTGAGGGTTGTTTCCTGAAAATCAGCAGCCAGACAGCAGCCACCACAACACAGTCTGGCAGCATCCGAGCACTTCACGTTTTGGAGTGGGGAAAGAGAAATGAAGAACAACAGTGAGCTGATGCTCTCTGTTGAATAAGGAGGAAGAACATGACAATATATTCCCCGTATGCTCCCTGTGTCTGGTAGTCGAGCTGTCAATCATGTGAGTTTGTGTGACAGCTATAGCTCTGAGCTGACTAAGTTTTTTTTTTTTTTTCTCAGCAGCCTTTGGGACAGTAATGAGAGTTTTTCTCACAGCTCTGTGACTCAGAGGGGAGGATGGAGGTGGGTGGAGGAGGAGGCTGCACTGCAGCACCATCAACCTCCAAGTTGCCCTTTTTGTGTTGTCATCATGACATCATTTCCTGGTGCTGTTGGCTCCCAGCCCAGAGTTGGAGGTGTATTGTAGCAGTAAGAATGTTTTTGCAGTTACTCATGATCCCTTTGTGACCCGCGGTGTTCCGTCTGCGTACTGGGTGGGGCAGCCCAGGAGATGCTGACATGCTGAAAGAATTCCACCCGGGAGCCTCAGGGCACATCATTGACAGTGTATCTAAGTCCATCAGACAGTGTGTATATTAGCTGGTGCTTTCAATTAAGACGTTTAGTGAGACATTTTATGAAAAGCCTCAGATGTCTTTCCCCCCCGAATGAAAAAGCTTTTCAATCATGTTCTAAACTACACTCAAAAAACGTATTATTAGCACTGGAAAGTATGTATTATTGGCAACTCCCTCCTTCCCATAGCTACTCTGCAGGGTGGTGGTAAAGTAACATGTCTGCTATCCATGATAAAGTACATTATCATGTAGTAGGTGTAGCTATCATCCGTTTGTTGCAAGTGTTGTAAGGTACAAGTTGTTGCTCAAAGTAGGCCAATAACACACGTTACACAAGATGTGTTATTCCTTGTTGCACATCCTGCTGGTGGTTAGGGTTGTTTCTGTAAGCAGAAATTACAGAAATCCACTAGCTGGTAGCCCCACTAAAAGGTTTTGGGTTCTGGGTTGCAAGGTTGTCTGTTAGTCTTGTTGACTATAAACTTTTATTTTTGCCTAGTTGGCTTCACCTTGATCTTTCAAAACTCAGCTATCCTTTCTGCCCAAAAAAAAAACGTTCCCCCTATTGTAGTTTCATCCCAGTTCACACATTGAATACCTGAATATTGTATTACCTTTTTGTCCGTGTTATCCGTTTTTTTTGTCTTTTTAAGCAGGTTTTTAATGTGGTGTTGCAGAGAAATACCTTCAAATCCCTTCCCCTACTCTGCCCTCCCATTCTAGCTCAGCCCTATAGAGACTTTTCTCCCCTAACCATAGTTTACTAATCCTAGCTGTGCAGGCTCTACCACCATCTGCATGTCTGTGTGGTTCTAACAAACACTCATACACACCCTAACAAGCTCTTAGCTCATTCCAAATGAATCTCCAGTGCTGGTTAACACGTTAAATCATGCATTAACATGGTGCTTGGAGTGCCGTCTCCACCATGGCTGTGTAACAGGAGCAGAGTGGAACTCCTTTTCACAGCTTATGGGGAGGAGAGGAACTCTCAGGGAGTGGGGGGAAGAAGGGAGGATTAAAACTAGGCCTGGGTCTGGTGGTTGTGGTTTCTTTATGTGGTTATGGCGGCCTAAACTTGACCCCTGACTCTGGCTGACCTGTGAATAGTCACAGGCTAGACTCCGGCGTCAGACTGCCGTCTGTGTTAAACTGTTTCTGTCTGATGAACAACCATGGAAGGACCATGTCTCGGTCTAGGAATCAGAGGATGAAAAATATGTGGTTTGGGATTATCTCCTCCACATACTTGCACAGACCTACAGCTGAAGATCTACCGTCTTTATCTCCCCTGTCCAGGCAGCTTGGAATGCTGTCTTAGCTGTGGGACTGTTGTAGTGACAGTTTTATTTCAATTGAAAAGAGCCTAGGGGAGTCACTTCCTGCAGTCGGGAGGTTCATTGGCTTCCAGCGTGGTGTAGTACTAACACTTATCACCAAGACAATGGTTGCGTCCGAAATTGTAAACTCTGCACTACATACTCAATATGTGTAAATAAACAGTAGTGTGTATCTTTTGGGACGCACTAAGCTGTAAATGTCTTGAGAGCCTCCTTGCCATTGAAGACGTGTAACCATGGTAACCCCTGCCGACCTTAGCTTTAGCGGCATTGCCAGATAATGCTTAAATTACTGGAAAAGGAAAATAACTAGACCAACAGTCGCAGGTGACCAAATCACAGATATGTAGGAACGTAAATTAAAGCTCTGTTGACGTGACAGAGCTGCCTTGCTTGCTGTCCGTTTATCTGTTATGACCTTTGTCGTTACTACCGCATTGCATTGTGGGGTAGTTATGCAAGCATAGTGTTCAGTGGTTGCACACTTTATTATTTAACTGAAAATGGTATGCAATCCACAAACTATTAGATTCATACTAAGATTTTGAACATACTAAAACATCTCACACACTGTTTTAGCCTACTAAATAGCATGTTAGTATGGAATTTCGGACGCAACCAATACCAATCACAGTATCACCCATCAAAACCTCCATCAGAACAGAATCACTTGGAGCTACTTGATCCATTGCCTCACTCCCTCACTCTCTCACTCACTTACTCACTCATAAGCCAGCTTCACCTCCACCAAAGAAAACCCCTCAAAATGAAATCACTTCCTGTGGACTCCAGACAATTTTTTTGAAGTCCTAGGTAACATTTTCATGCCTTGTGCCTCCCCCCCATCTCCTCTATCCCTTTCACCCACCCTCCCTTTTTACCACAACCACTTCCAGGACAGGAAATTCTTCAAGGGATTCTTTGCTAAAGTAAGTTATTGCTTTGTGTGTCTGAGTGTGTCTTTTAATTATAGCATTGTTATTATTTTTCTCTTCCTCTTCACGTAACACTTCACCCCCTTTAATCACATCTGAAAGCTGGAAGAACCACACTCTCGTACACGGGGGGAATCTGACTGAAGAGTGGCAAACACAATGATGCATGTGTCTTTGAGCAGGTGGGGTGGTTTAGGCTGGGATGGGGCACTTTTGTGTGTTTGTGTGGTTTATTTGTATTAACAGGTGTGCCTTCTCTCCCTTCAGCCTTCTTCAATGAACCAAGAATGGAACAATGAATTGTGTGAATGAACGTTTACTTTTTATGCACACACATCATTTACTGTTGTTATTCTAACCAACGTGGCCACCAGCGTGGACTGCATCAGTGCACCAATTATCATACCAACATTTCTTTTATTAAGATCAGGGCACTCAGAAAAACAACTCCTGACTTGTTTCTTCTCTTTTTTTCCTCTTACCTGGTGCTTTCTCTTTATTTACAGGTGTGTGCGTGTGCGTGTGCGTGTGTGTGTGTGTTTTATGATTTGGTACCAAGGAATGGTACGAAGGGAAGTCATTTTATTGGGCCATGAAGAGACTAAAGGTTTTCTCATTTCTTAGTCGTACCTGTCCTTGTTGTTTTGTTTGCAGGCTGGAAAGAAGCCAGTGCGCGCTGTGTTGTGGGTGTCGGCAGATGGTCTTCGTGTTGTAGACGACAAAACGAAGGTAATGAATCCCTTCAGTTTTCCATCACAGGCTCAGAAAACCTTGATCAAAAAGAAAGAACTGCCAGAGGAAGTACGTGTGGCTTTACTAGCTTTGAAGGTGGAAGTGCCTGAGCTCCAGCAGCTGATAATAGCAGTGAAGCTGCCATACTTCTGGTAAACTGACCTCCAAGAGGCCTGCTCTGGAAATGTGCACCTGCAGGAGTAGACGTGAGTAGAGTAAACAGGAAAGGTAACGTTGACACCTGCTGGAAAACTTTAGTACTACATCAAACCAGTTGTCATTCTTTCGGTGAGGTGAAATTACAGTTCATGTATTCAGCTGTAGGTTCTGAAATGGAAACCATTTTCTCTTCTTTCTTCTGTTTATTTCTTAATCTCTTAACTTTTTCATTTTGTGTTAGCTGTCTTGGTATTGATTACCATTGATCAGTTGAAGGGCAATTTTGTTTTTTCAACCAATGTTTTTGTGTGCAAGCGACTGATGGGAACAACAACCTTTTGAAATTGGTGCAGGATTAAACGAGTGTTTACCAGCAGCTGCACACTGGGCTGCAATGTAACTGTAGGACAAACGGGCATCATCCATTTCGTCCATTGAAAGTGCGGTTTTTGCCACTGACAGGCTCAGGTTGTTCTTATAAGACAACATTATGGAAATTATCCCTACAGAGATAGACCTTTTTAAAACCTCCTTTAAGAGCTTTTTGTTTAACCAGAAAATGCTCTGAGGTTGCTAGCGCTAAACCCACCAGACTCTCTTAAAAAAGCAATGCATTTAGCGTTTATAGAGCCAACATATTTCACATTTAAATTTGTAAACCATGTGTTTATTTCAACCAAAACTAGAGTTGTGATTGTTGAAAAAATGTAGAATGACCACCCAACATGTCTTTTTAAAAAAAAAAAAAAAAATGTTGTTTCTGTTGACTTTGAATGTATTTTACGATGCTAAAATTACTGTTTATTTACATGGAGTCCGGTCGCTTCAGCAAATTCACAATTTCGCGGATTTTTTTATGTTAAAAAAAAAAAAGGATCTTATCCTTCAACAGAAAGATCGACCTCCTTAGAAATCCTTTCCATGCTGTTGTCACACTTAGAATTATAATCTGAGTCTGTCAGTGGCAAAACAAGCCCTTTTGTGAATGTAAATAGAAGCTGCACAATTCCCACATACATTGTAGCTTGTTTTGCCGACTGCTGAGTGGAGCACTCTTGCTCCAGTTTTATTTTAAAGAACCAGTTTCTTATGTGTTAACTGCTGTGTAGATGTACTTCTTTCCTTAATTTGCACAATAATTTTCCTGTTAAGAATATACTTTTGAGTTGTCAAAGACTGACTGACTGACTGACTGACTGACTGACTGACTGACTGAGTGAGTGAAAAGAAATTCATATCTGTTTTCAATATAAAAATAAGTAATAGTTTTTTTTTTTTGTACCAATGTTAATTCCCCAAGAGAGTGGATACCAAGCTCTGCCAAGCAAGAAAAATATTCTAAAATGTTATTTTATTACCAGAAAATGTTTGTTCTGAAACAGTGATAGACAATCATGCGATCAATGTTCTATAGTATGTGAGAAAATACTGTTTAGTAGTCTAGGATCCTGTATTGAGCTGGTCTGTTGTGTTATGTTATTCTTTTGATTCTGCTTTTCTTCAGTTCTCTTGAAAGTAATAAAATATAAAGTTTAAGAAGATTTTCCAGGATTTCTCCATGAGTGAGACATTATGTTTTTATTTCAGAAAGCAGTGTCTGGTGCTAATACTTTAGGAGCTGGTAGTACAGTAGTTGAATCTTATTTGAGCACTCTTGAAGCTAAGTCACTGTTGCAATGCAATATATGCAATCATTCAGCCCACGTTATGAATTGACTTAACTGAGTGTCACTTAACATTAACCATAGGTTTTCAGCTCATAATAATGAAATAAAAATGTGTTTTGCAGGACCTGATTCTGGACCAGACAATAGAGAAGGTGTCATTCTGCGCTCCGGACCGTAACTTTGAGAGGGCGTTCTCTTACATCTGCAGGGACGGCACCACGCGACGTTGGATCTGCCATTGTTTTATGGCCATTAAAGACTCAGTAAGAACTCAGGCTCAGACTACAATACAGACCACATTGTTCTTGGGCTTAGATATCATGTCTAGTTTGGATGGGTTGTTATTCGGTTTGATTTAACTGACCGATGAAACGTAGACACTGGAAGGGGACAGCTGGAAAAGGAAAAAAGTGTGTATGTGTGTTTGCATGTTAGTATACAGGATGTGTATGTATACGTATTTACATATATAAATTAATGAAGAATTACATTGTTTTTTAATTAACTAAAGTATAACAATAAAAAGGGGGCAGGACAAATTTTAACTTCTTCCTACTCCTTTTTTAACATGGAAGTCTCTGTCTGAATCATTTACTATAAATTTCAAAGATATGTTTACTGAGCATTTTCTTTGTGATGGATTTCTTGCCTTTACTAAAATGTACATGCACATTGTTAATACTGAACATTGTGATTTACAAATGTTGGAGGACATGTTCATAGGATGTTCACTCTTTTGATTAAAATCTCTCTATAGACAATTTTAGTTGTTCTTCTTCTATCCCTCTGTCTGCCAATCATGGTATGCAAATCTTCAGTGTATTGTGTGTCATTTAAATGTGTTTACCATGTTAATATTAATTAATTTCTATACATCAGTGCTATGCTAGAAGCTTTGTGTTATATGAATGTTCTCATTGTCTCTTTCAGGGAGAGCGTCTCAGTCATGCTGTGGGTTGTGCATTCGCCGCCTGTCTGGAGCGAAAGCAGAAACGGGAGAAGGAGTGTGGGGTCACGGCAACCTTTGATGCCAACAGAACCACTTTCACCCGTGAGGGCTCATTTCGTGTTACTACGGCAACAGAGGCGGCAGAACGTGAGGAAGTTATGCGGCAGCTACAGGATGCTAAAAAAGGTCTGTATGTGTCATAGGGGTGTAACAATGCATTAATCTGGATCAATATATTGATTAAATCCTGAAAATATTGATACATATCATCATCTTTAAGACTTGATCTGTATTTTTTTAATTAAAAAGAGTGTTTTAATTTGAATCCCTGGAAGAGCTTAGTAACTTCAACTTTATTTGTGTCCCCAAAGGGCGATTGGGTGTGCAGCAAGTATAAACACATAAAAGACACATGAATACATACGAGGTATACACACAGTCATGAGTAGGGTTGGATTGGGGGGGGACTAGTGTAAGCCTGAACAAAAGTGAAAACTGGAACACAACTGTAATCAGTACAAGAACATATAATTACAAGGTGCATGGGTAGCAGCGTCAAGGGACACAATATAACCAACAACAACCATTGACCAGAACATTAGCATCCATTACATTACATCACCAACCCCTTTCTGACGTCCTCAACCAACACAATAGTAAACGGACTATAACCAATTTGGCAAGAAATTTGGCTTTTGGTATTATCTCATATTGGTTGCAGACCCCTGAATGAAATCGAATCAAAATCGTATCGTGGCAGACACTGATATCAGTAAATATTGTATTATAAGAATCAATATAATATTGTATTGTGACAACAATTTACACCCCTAATAAGTATTCTCATTCATTACTCCCTGACCTTGGAAATGGGTCGTCCAGTTCAAATTTGTCTTTTTTATTTTGTTCATTGTGGCTTTATTGCTTGAATGTTGCCCTTCTCCAATAGCAGAGAACGATGTGAAGGTTGCTGGGAACTCTGCCACTAGTGTGACAAACTCCTCCGCACACCAGACGGGAGGCTCCCCATCCCCCTCGTCCTCCCCACCTCTCTCTATGTCCGCCCTGGGACCCCAGGTGATACCACGCAGACATGCACCGGCAGAGGCTCTGGCCAGGCAGGGCTCTTTCAGAGGCTTCCCGGCCCTTAGTCAGAAAACTTCTCCCTTCAAACGACAGATGTCCCTGCGCATGAACGAGCTGCCCTCCACCATGCAGCGCAAGTCTGACTTTCCAATAAAGAATACAGGTGAGTTTGGTTTCCTGACCAACTGTACGTGGCCTCAGCTCCTCTGTTCTTATACACAACCTGCTAATTACCTTCGTGCCAACTGTCTGTATTTGCAAAATATTAGGGCTGCACAATATGAGGAAGATATCTCATTGCGGTTATTTTGACTGATATTCAGTTGCGATACGATTCACGATATTGGAGGGAATGATCATTTTTGTATCAATAGTCTTATTTTAATAAAAAGAAATTGAAATGATTAGTGTGATTTTTGCAAGGATCTGTACCAAACAAAGATGTTTTCTTTAGTCTGTAGGATAGGATTTGTAGGATGAGAAGTCTCTGCAGCTCCACAATACTTCTTCAGAATGGTTTGACACATATTTTGCTTATAACAAATATTGCGCCCTCCCCTCTGTTATTTAAATATTGCGTTAGTCCATTATGCTTTTGATAAAATTGTCATTATTGTGCAGCCCTAGCAAAAATCCACCCTGAAGAAGGAATCTCTGAAACAAAAGTCTTCTTCTTGAGTTGGATAAGTAATATACATTATTGTAAAAACAAGAAAAACTATGACATGTCCTATCTTCTGTGCGTTTTATATTTTCTTTCGATTAACTTCTCTCTGGCGTTTGCCCTCCAGTCCCTGAAGTAGAAGGAGAAAGTGACAGCATCAGCTCCCTGTGCACTCAGATAGCCTCAGCATTCAGTGGACCCCCAGAGGACCCCTTCTCCTCAGCACCAATGCCCAAACCCGCTTCATCCCCACAGTCTCCTGTAGCACCAGGTAACATCAGCTAAACCTCTTCTTAGACCCTTAATATCTAACATAGTGTTCTGGACTGCAACGTTTTAAATAAACTAATTGCATATTTTTGCTTTTCTGGTATTTACTGTCATGAAGTTTTATTAAATAGATCGCAATATTAGTTAGAAATTTATGACAATTAGGGCTGGGCAATATGGAGAAAATCAAATCACAATATTTTTGACCAAATACCTCTGTAGCAATACTGCAATGAAATTGTTGTTGACTATTGGTGCTTTACAAAGCTTTCACACAATGAGATTTTTGATGAATAATCAGTAATGTGGGTAAAGGCAAATAATAGAACAGTTACAACAGTCTGGTAAGATCAGAAAATTGCACAGTAATGCAGCCTTTAAAACCAGGAAAAGACACCACTTATGTCATATTACAATATCCAAGATCTTAGACGATATCTAGCCTCATATCACAAAATTTATATAATATTGATATATTGCCCAGCTCTACTGACAATTGTAGCAACAGGTTTTAGCTTCTTGTTTCTACAAAAATATAAGTTTAGAGACATTAGCTTAGAATGACTGTAATAGACGTATTATCAGTTTTGCACTTGCTATAAAAAACTGCCACAACCAGGGAATTAGGAAGCACACACTAATACATTGGTTTTGCGCCGCAGATTTAAAAAAAAAAAAGTTATCTGTGGCGAACTAATCTGGCCAACAGTCTTATTCATTGCCCACATTCATCGCTGCTGAAAACAAATAGACTTCCAGTGAAGATTGTGTTGCTTGCAGCTCAACTTTGTAGTCCGAGAATGTGCGTCTGCTCATATTTTAACTACAATTGTAACATTTATTTTAAATGCGTGATTTTGCACCTATTAAGACTGCTAATTAACTGCACGGTCATATTGTGCACGTCTAACAAAAGATCAACCCTTGTCATCCGACACAAAAGCCTGCTTGTTCTAGCTTTGGTCTCTTATCTGCTGTAGTGAACGGCACAGCTCCTGCCTTCTCTGCTGCTGCTGCTGCTACTGCTAACCCCCCAGTTCTGCCCCCTGCTCTGCCTGCTCGAGACACTAACCCCTGGGCTAAGACCCCAGCAGGGGCACCGGCCTCAGCACAGCCAGGTAAGCAGCACTTCAGTGAGGCTAAATTGACAAGTTTGGGTGTCACAGGGTGCACTAAGAGTTTACTTATTAAAAATAAAAGATATGGACATTACAAAGTTCCTTTGAATTATTGTAAAAGTCAAAGGTCCTCTGATTCTTGCATCGTGTTTCTGAAGATGTCAATCATAGAATATTGTCAATAAGTTCCTATACTTTTATTGTGTAATAAAAAATTAGTTGTCATCAGACTCTCCTAAATCAGCTGTTCCCCATTTCCAATCTTGATGTTAAAGTGCCCATATTATGAAAAATCCCCTTTTCTGGGATTTGGGTTGTTATTTGTGTCTCTGGTGCTTCCACACATACAAACTTGGAAAAATAACTATCCTTGGTGTTTAGAGTGAGATCCGGTTTCTGAATGTCCTCTGCCTTCAGTCTCCAGGTGAGCTGTCCAACATCTGCACGGCTTTCTACGTCACTAGAGACGAGGTGGCTAACCGTAGCACATGCTAGTACTAGCATGCTAGCTTGTTCTGAATGTCAAAAAACTGCTACAACACACACTAGTTCATCATAATCTCCAAAATAACTACTTCCTGTCCCTGTTGTGTCCCTGGTCTAGAAGAAGTCTCCCAGCTAATCCTGCCTTGGACTGACCAAAGTTGGAGAAAGAGTTATTTAGCTGATGGGGTCTTACCTAGCTACTGAGCATGTGCAGCTCCCAACAAAGATAGTATAGAAGTGTGATGTCTCTCTCTGGAGCTAAAACAGAGACCTAAACACACAGGGGGGAAAAGAGCATCCGCAGCAATGTGCAGTACAACACAAATATGGTGTTTTTTGAAAATGAAACCATGTAAACCTATTCTGGGACAACCTCAAAATACAGTTATGAACCTGGAAAAGAGCATAATATGGGCGCTTTAAGCTAAAATAAGCTAAGATAACTGGCTGCAGCATTATATTTAACAGGCAAATATGAGAGTGGTATCGATCTTCTTCACCAGAAAGCCGATTAGCATATTTCCAAAAATGTCTTAAAAAAAAAAAAAACTTCATTTAAACTAGTGATAGCAATGACCTGAGAGTATGAATCTTTACTGTTATTTGCAACTTGCAACCATGAATTTCATCAGTATGTATTTCTATTTAACTGATGAACTGTTGCTGTTGTTCTCCCAATTAAGTTTGTTTGATGTGTATTCACTTCCTTTGTTTTGCCTTTCTGTGCACTTTCTGCCAACAGGAAGTAACTGGTCATCCCCTACTCCGGTGATAGTGGTCCCCCCCACATCCTCCCCATCCATGTCCTCACACAAACGCACACCATCAGAAGCAGACCGCTGGCTAGAAGAAGTCACCAAGTCTGTCCGAGTCCCGCAACCTAACCCCATTGTGGCAGCAGCCCAGCCGCCCACCCAGCCGTTCTCTGCCCCTGTGGCGATGCCTGTGCCGTCTGTTCCCCCGGTGGCCTTCGTGTCCTCTCTGCCCTCGGCCGTGCCCATGTTGCCCCCTCGCCAGCCGGCCTTCCACACTCAGGCTCCAGCTTCCTACCCGATGCCCAACGGGCTGCCGTTCCCTCAGCCTAGCGTGCCTGTGGTTGGCATCACTCCTTCACAGATGGTGGCTAATGTGTTTGGCTCAGCCACACAACCACAGCCATATCCCATCTCGGCCTCCACGACACCGCAGCATGATCCCCAGGCTGTCGGCAACATCAGCCCGTTCATCAAACAACCACAATTAAATGCAGTGAACCCTGCTCCCCTCCAGCCATCCAATGGTAGTGTGACCTTTAACGGGGCAGACAGTTGGGCTGCTCCGTCCCAACTCGCTCCATCCTCCCCGGCCACCCAGCCGCCCCCACAGCCGCAGGAAGATGCCTTTGAGGCCCAGTGGGCAGCCTTGGAGGGCCGCTCGCGCCAGCGCACCACAGCCTCCCCAACAAATCCTTTCTCCACTGAGCTGCACAAAACCTTTGAAATCCAGCTCTGACTGGACAATAAGGAGGCCATTTTAGTTGGGGAAGCAGATGTATGATTGACTAAAGAAGAAAAGGGGAACGTCCTCCTGCCTCTCTTCATCTCTGTTTCAGTGGACAAACTCAGCAGGACCGAAAAGAACCGGGAGACAGCGGAGAGCAACGGGTGACTCAAAGGAAGCAGAACTCTGCACAGCAGTGATGGGAGAAAGAAACAAAACCAGTTGCTGTTAACAAGAGTGCAGCTCCCCAAGCATTTCATTAGCATTGTCTGTATTGTTTTGTTTGTGCTGTGAAGCGCAAGGTCATCATTACCCTGTGTAATATCTGCACCGAGCCACACCCAGCCCCCTGTCAGCCCCCATGTACCCACCCAGGTGTGGTGACTCCCGTCCCCGGCCAGCCTTGGCTCGGTCCTGCTCTCAGCGCTCTCCGTTGACAGGACGGGACGTCCCTCCTCTGGCAGAGAAACTGCAGCACTGAGAGAACTCAGCTTCCAGATGAGAAGTTATCTATAATAACTTCCCAATCCGAAGAATTAAGTGAGACAAAATGCCAAAATCTTTATTTTTATGCATTAAGTATATTTTAAATAGCTTTGGAACCTAACAGAAGAGTTGTAAGTAATCGTGCCAAAGGCACAGGCTAGCTACAGTGAGACAAAATTTATGTTCATGTATACAAGAAATGATCGTATATATTATACATGAATATATATATAAATATATATATATATATATCTATAAAGAATCTATACTGTACACACAGCTTACAGCAGTGCTAATTTTTAATGTGATGTAAAGAGATTTTTTGAAGGGACAGCTGCTTTTACTTTTGTGTTTTGTTTCGTTTCATTTTATTTTTGAAGAAAAAACTCTTTTATTGCCGTCTTTTGCATCCTGTGATTGGATGTGAAACATCTAACTGTAAATAGGGTATCATTGCAGCAACAATCAATGTGGACCTAGCAATGGTGGTGTTGCCCAACTGGTTGCCTCTCTTACCTGTGCTCAGTTTTTAATAGTTCAGTACACATCAGTACTTACCATTTTACTTCTTCATTGTCATTCTTTTCTGTGTGTGTGGTAATGACCTTGTTTTTTTATTTAACATAGTAGGGTGTGTCATCTATTGTTTCTCCACTGCTAATATTATTTTTTTAAGTAGTCGATTTCTAAATTTTTATTTTGCACAAGCACTAAAGTAGATGATTTGACCTCACAGGTTAGTCCGTTGTGGGGCTGACCTGCCCTGACCTCCGTTAGCCTGCTGTGGGTCTGACGGTCAGCAGAATACTACTGGGAGATGAGAACGGTTTCCTCTCTCACTGTCTGATTTCTCTCATGTCATGTTTTTTTAGTTTTGTTTTTTTTAATCAAACTTGTGAATATGATCTATTTTTCCATTTTGTAATTATTTCATTACTTTATTCCACTTCTCTGAAGAAATATTGAAGCTAAAAGATTGAATAAATTGATGGTGATAAAGGAAAAAGTGGTCTGTGTTCTTGAGTGAATACAGTCATGTTTTGAATTTATTCACATTGACGACTAAACAGGTACTAGTCATTTGGGTACAAGCTATACCTTAAACAATGAGTCAGTTAAAATGTTTTTATATATTTATAAAACAAAAATGACAAACATCCACTGGTTCCAGCCTCTCAGGTGTGATTTATATGATTGTACATTTAATATCTTTTGGTTTTACACAATTTTAGACAAAACAAGCCATTTGAATGGGCTTCCTTGGACCCTGGAAAACTTAAATGGGCATATTCTTTCACAATTTTCCTTCACTAAATGTTAATTGAGAAAATGATTGGTCTAATAATCCATAATAAAAAGAAAGTTACTTTACAGCCCTAGTACAAGCACATGTATAATATGCTTAATGTATGAATATCAAGGAAAAGAACTAGAAGCAGCGTCTAACAGATGTTAAACTGAGTGGACTGTTGACATTACTGCAAATTCTTTGCTCAAAGCATGAAGGATTCATTTATATTGGACCTTTTTTTGTGGTTTGGCTTTTATGGCCTTTATTCACAGGGCAGCTTCAAGGCAGGAAAGGGGGGGGGGGCAACATGCACTGGGTGAGCTAGAGGTCGCCCCACATTAGACCATTTTAAGTAGCTGATTTATAAATGAGTTAATTATTGCAGCATTATAAAAACAATGCTGCAACAAATTGCCTGTTGTGTGGATGCAGGAGTGAGTCTGTTGTTATTCCCCCCTTCCAGCAGGTGGCGCTGACTGGAGAGCGTCGTCCCGGTGCAGCAGCAGCGTCGATATAAATACAGCCCAGAAGCCATGTATCAGTTCATCAAAGAGAAGCAAGAATACATGTGTGTTAGACTAGCGTAAGAAACGTAAAGGTAAGATTCAAACTTCATCTGTTAGTACACAGAAGTATTGTTCTGCTGTTATGCAGTAACGGTATTGTATCCAATCAGCCCGAGGACGCAGGACTGCACAAGCCGCAGAGTTAACGGGCTAGCAAGTTAACCGGCTGGCTTTAGTGGCTAACCAGACTAACGGTGGTTTAAATTTGCCTTAACGAGAATAGTGAACCACAAAAAAATAGCAGAAAATAATGTCCGTTAGTCTTGCCTTAAAACTAGTTTTTGACGCCGTTGTGCAAGAGCTAACGGAATGCTAGCAGAGTTTAAACTGCTAGCTAGCTAGCTAGCTAGCTGTGAAACGGCCATTCAGCGTTCGAGTGACGGCTAATGTGAACTCGTGTGAACCCTACAGGTTCGTCATGTAGCAGCTAGCTAAGTATTCAGTTAAACAAACGCTGCTGTAAATGGTGTGCTTGTAAATTGGCATCACGCAGAAGGGTCGGGCTAAACCACCGTTAGCAAGCCCGGTAACGAATTAGCTAACGTGACACAACTTGACCTGCCGGTGTTGCACTAATTGCTGTAATCCATTCAGTTCTGTGACCTACCGGTAATTTTGCCACTCAATTATATTTTAAATTTTACTTTATCACATACCTTACTTTGGGAGCTGTTGCTAAACGTGATGCCCCATAGGGTGACCGATTTTGATAGTAAAAGCTGTAGTGTATAACGTTGAGTGAGTCTGTCTGCACAGCACTAACTCATCTGGATAAATCCAGACTTTTTGCATGCATTAATCCTCTAACGTTACAGAATATGGGAGAGACAGCTTTGGCTACATATAAATATCATCTGTCGGTGCATATCAAATGTCCAATGTTTGGGCTATCAAAAGGATTTTTGCAATAAAGGTGTGATTAAAAACAAAGCTGGAAGTGGCAATATAGCTGAAATCTCCACATGCTATGATGTTAAGGTGAAGGCCTCCAGGGTGTCCAGGCTTCGAAATCCTAACTTGTGAATGAGGATGGTTTGGTAAAGTGTATCAGTTTAAAATGGTGCACATAATACCAGCAAATTTTGCAGTTGGGTAATATCAAATGTAATATTGATCCCTAGAACATAGATGCAGCTTTAATGTTACTACAGTGAGGAGAAGTTTCTTCCCTCAGGGCATCCAGGCCTTGAACTTGCACATCATTTATAATTGATTATTTAGTCTGGTTATGCAGATTTTTATCTATCTGGTTTATTCTGGTTATATATGCATATATTACTGGATTATGTACTAGTTATATTTTTCCTTATTTAACTCTGTTTATGAATGAAGGACCTTTTTGGTGTTGCCTTTGATTCAGAGAGATGCAGTGCCTGTCCAGATCACAGAAACGAAGCCAAGTTTACATGGGATCCCACTGACACCAAAGAAAGGTAAAACAGCCCTCACCTTTTTTATTAACAAACGCACGGTTTTGTACATGCAGATCCAGCCACTGAGGACCAACTGGGCTTGTGTGCTTTTTGGCTCTAGGTTTGCACTTTTCAGCCAGCTGTGGATCACTACCCATCACCATGTCACATCGAGGGTCTGTAACTGCTGTCATATCAGTACTAGGGGCCACCTTAGGAGGGCTGCTCATATGGCAAGTTTACCGAACAAAAAGGAAGAGGCTGCCTTCCGTCCAGAAGGTGGCTGATCCTGTGGAATCTCCATGTCTTGTTGAAAAGGATTTTACAGCTGTGGAGTATCCATACACCAAACTGCCATGTGTGCTGGAAAAAGAGTTTAAGGCTGTGGAGTGTCAGACTACACAACCGCCTCCTCCTGTACAGATGCCCTCATCTGAACAGCTGCTGGGAGTGAAACCAGTCATTGTGAGCTCTGAAGAAGAATGGCAGCAGCTGTGGCCACTGATGCAAAAAGAACTGTCAGTCTTCCCTGTGCTGGGGCTCGACTGTGAATGGGTAAAGACCAAAGGCGTAAGAAATACCTTTTTCATGTATGAAGAGGGAAAATGCCACCCTGCATGATTGATTCGGCCGTTGAGCACTATAGGAATCCACATCTGTTCTAAAACACCGACCCTTTTTTGCTTTGGTTTTAGATGTTGGAATCAACATCAGTCACCCCTTTTTTAAACAAAAATTTAATTAAAAGATTAAAATGGGAGTCCTAACAACAGTGACAGCCTGATAAACCAGAAAGCAATTCACTCAAAAGTAAATAACTGCCTTGTGCACAAAGCTGATTCTAAATATAAAATGCATTTAACATCCAGTTTTCGGATCTATGCTAGTGTCAGGTAATCAGAAGGGTGGGGTTTTCATTTAAACATCCACCTATAGCATTTCAAGTTGCTCATGGTTTTGTCTGACCTGGCTGCTGTTTCCTGTTGCAGGTGTCTGTGAAAGGCCGAACCTCTGCAGTCTCCCTGTTACAGATGGCCACATATTCAGGGCGCTGTGTCCTGGTGAGGCTGCTGGCGTTTCGCAGTGGCCAGCAGCCATTTCCTCTCAGCTTAATGGAAGTCCTCCGAGATCCACACATTTTGAAAGTTGGCGTTGGTTGCTATGAAGATGGCAAGAGACTGACGCGTGACTACGGCTTGTCGCTGACGTGTACCGTTGACCTGCGCTACCTTGCCTTAAGACAAAGGTACGGTTTGGTTGTGGCAGTTTGTTCTTGGAAAGCAGGATACTTTTTCCTCTTGTTTGGTTGTCTGTCGTAATATCTATATAAAATGCAAATGATCCTCTTAAATTCTGTATCCATTCTCAGGCAAGCTAAAGTGAATAATGGCCTGAGTCTGAAGTCTTTGGCTGAAGATCTGTTGAATATATCTCTAGATAAATCCCTGGAGCTCCGCTGCAGTGACTGGGAGGCAGATCAACTAACGCTGCAGCAGGTCATTTATTGTATTACGCTCCACGTTTTTCATATTTCTCACTTTTCAGTCTTTGCTTTAGTGAATAAATCTATGTGAGGGAGTGGGAGAAGTACAGTTTAGAATCAAATTCCCGGTATTGGTATCAATACTCCTGATTGAATCATCAGTACAACAGGAAAAAACAATTTAAGTTTTTATTTTTTTTATTTTGTTAAAGTTGGTTGAATTAAGTTTTTAAATTACATATTTCATAAACCTGTAGGACTGTGAAATTATCTGGGACATTGCCACGTTTTTCTCAGTGGCTCTACCCACCCTGATGATGTTCCTCTTTTCATCTGTAGATGACTTATGCTGCCAGAGATGCCCAAGCGTCCATCGCTCTCTTCCTCAATCTCCTCTGCCTTCACTCTGAAGCCGGGCCCGACTCCTCCAGCGGGAGCTCTTACTCGGAGTTGGTTGCCCGCTGCCAGGGCCTGGTGGACGTGCCCTTTAGGAGCCGAGGAGATGGAGACGACAGGGCCTCTGATGGAGAAAAGAGGCGGAAACTGCGGAAAACGCCCCCATGTGAAAGCCCGGGGTCTGGAGATCAGCAAGTCCCAGACCCTCGAAGGAATAAGAGGAAGCCTCTGGGTGTGGGCTATTCTGCCAGGTGAGGATGGACCACACCATCTGCCTAGAGGGGGCTGCACAATGGAAATGTCAAATGCTAGATTCCAATTATGCTAGATTACAAATTCTTTTCGATAACTTTTAATAAAGGTTACAATCAGATTAAGTTAATTATAGGATTTTAAAAAATCAGACTAGAAACAAAGGATTTTGTTCAACAACCTCTCTCTCTGTTACAGGAAGTCTCCACTCTATGATAACTGCTTCCTCCATGCTCCAGATGGCCAGCCTCTGTGTACCTGTGACAAGAAGAAAGCCAAATGGTACCTAGATAAAGGAATAGGAGGTACACTGGATAACTCCTAACATGGAACCATTAAACGTGTCAGAAAATCTGGATCGTTTAAAGCTGCAGTGGGTTGATTGCAAAAATGGCAGAATTTGAAGTAGTGAGACCTCTTCCTGCAGCTCTCCCTCTCTCTTCTGTCACACAGGAAATGCCTGTGCAGAACAGCCAATAGGAACGCTTTATTGCTCTCTTGCTCACTCCCTCTCTTCTCAGATCACAACAATTATTTTTGGTGTCAAACAATCCATATTAACCTTTAACAAATTGTAAAGTGCCTACTACAGCTTTAAGCTACAAGATGCAACTTTTTTTTTTTTTTTAAATGGCTCTGTCATTCAGTTAGTTCAGAGTTCTACTCTTGCCATTGTTTAACTGGGGATATCTTCTGCAGTATATCGCTGAAGATGTAATTGACTTTATTTCTGCTTCTGACCCAGTGCTCCAGAGTGAAGAGCCTTTTGTAGTGAGGCTGCTGTTTGAGCCGTCGGGACGTCCTGACTCCCAACAGGACTACTATCTCACTGCAAAGGAGAATCTCTGTGTGGTCTGTGGGAAAGAAGAGTCCTACATCAGGTCTGACACGTGTTACTTACTTTTTTTGTTTTGTTTTTAACCTCAATTCATCTGAATTTAAAGTTCTTTTCTTCTTCTCTGGTTTAGAAACATCTGTAAATTTCTGTTATACTAGGAATTAATTATATTTATTGTGCAATTGTCTTTTCTCTTTTTTTTGTCCAATTGCAAAGACTTCCAGTGATGAAAAATCAGAGAAAAGCAGCAAATTCTCACATTTCAGATGCTTAAACCAGTGCTTTTCATTTCTTGATACATGAATGAATCAAGTTGTTTCAGGATTACGGTACACGCTAAGGCCCGTTACGTGTTCAATTTCCTTAAACCGAGGATTTCAGTTGCCAAGAATTCCATAAAACACTAAAAATGCACTAAATGTTATGCTAAGAGTCCTGTTTTTTACGATCTATAATAACTATGAACTTAATTACGTGACATGTCGGGTTAATTATTAATGTATTTCTAAGTAAATATTTCCTTCGGTCCCACAGGAAAAACATTGTGCCACATGAGTACAGACGGCATTTTCCCACTGAGATGAAGGACCACAACTCCCATGACATCCTGCTGCTCTGCACCAGCTGCCACGCCGCCTCCAATGTGCACGACGGCTTCCTGAAGCAGCGTCTGGCTGAAGAGTTCGCCGCCCCCCAGGGCTGCGAGGAGGGAGTTCGCCTGCTGGAGGACTCGGACCGACGGCACGTACGTTCGGCGGCCCGGGCTCTGCTCACCGCCGCGGGGCTGCCGGAGCAGCGCCGCGAGGAGCTGCAGGCTGCCATCAAGAGCTTCCTCGGCATGGACCGGGACCAGGAGCTGACGGATGAGGGGCTGCAGCAGGCCGCCGAGTTGGAGACGAGGTGAATTTATACTCGGGCTGTGTGATGACAGATTTACATTCAAACAAAACCAAATTCTTCTATTTTGTGTTTCTTTTATATGGGTGTAATACTTCAGTATTATTAATATATATTAATAATACTACAACTAGCTGAACCCTTAAACACGTTTGGAGTGTGAGTCCAGAACAAAGATGAGTGTGGACCAAAAAGTTGAAATGCATTGTTGCTGTGTACCACAGAGACGGAGGGGCTGGGAACTGCAAGATTAAATATTCATATCCAAAAACATGAGCCACAAGCGATCGCTCGGCCTATAAAAGCATATGGTGAAGGATGTTTTATGAACTTTGGATTGAGAAACATTTTTTGCAGTTTTTGTGCGTCATGAGGTTCATGAACCAATAAAAGCCAAGTTGGTTAAGATGTATACCAGTAGCACCAACGTGTGTAAAACAGGCTGCACTTCTGACAAACCACAGAATGGCTCATAAATACAAGACAAACATCAGTAAGGAGACAAAATGAATTGCTCGTCACAAAGTTCCTTGATTTCTTTTTATGGGGCTGTGTGCGGCCAAACATTTGTGGTTTCTGTTTTTTAAATGGGCTCAGGTCAGTTTGCGGTTCCATTTATCTGTTCATAACCTTTACTGCAAGTATAGGTTGCCTGCAGCGAGTGAAGCCTGTGTGATACTGGAATGTTTTATTTATGAAAAGTGATATTTTGAGAATGAACTGGTCAATAAAATGCGTGTTTCAAACCACCTCAAATACCTTTTGACCATTTTGGCCCTGCCAGTGTACTGGTCAGTCTTTAATAGTCCCGTTGATCTGTGAACACGCAGTCTTTAATAGTCCCGTTCATCTATGAACACGC
>NW_022605583.1:163848-165190 GCF_008692095.1 Etheostoma spectabile | reverse complement strand
AGTCCCGTTCATCTATGAACACGCAGTCTTTAATAGTCCCGTTGATCTGTGAACACGCAGTCTTTTAAAGAGCCTGCTCTCACCCTCTGACTGCTCCTCTCTCCTCTGAAGGATTTTCAACGAGGCGTACGTGGCTCACGGTCTGAAGGTGGTCCAAGCCTCTGCCAAGCAGGGCCTGCGGGGCTTGATGGACCTGGAGCGCCGCTGGAGGGAGCACTTCCTCACCACCATGCAGCCTCGCCACCTGCCTCCTCTCTGGTCCGTTGACCACAACCACAGCAAGTTCCTCCGCAAATACGGAGAGGACCTGCCCATCAAACTCAACTGACCAGGAGCAGCTACCGCCCAGGATCTGCAGGGTGGACTCACAGACTTCCACAGCCACTCCTTTAACGTCACACGCCAAGACGCTGTAGTTGGTGATCGGACAAATGAACTGATCTACCAGCCGAGACCAATGTTAAGGAAATGTCAACAGCATGTTCAAGTTCCCACGATGAGAGGGTGTGTGTGTAAATACACTTAATCTGCGATCGCTATCGGACGACATTTCACTTACTTTCCAGTGCCAGTAAGCTGCTGCTAGGTTGCTACCTAGATCCTGAATGAACTAAGACTCCGCTAGGGGAAAGAATCCAGCACTGAATCTGAAAAACGCTACGTCATGCAATGGCATACGGACACTTTTTTTATCATGATAAATGTATAATTATTTATGACAAAGTAAACATTTTTGAAATTTAACAGATTTTTAGAAGAAGCTGCAGCCTGCTCTTAATGTCCTCTAAATGCACCCCCCATCCCCCCTGCAGGTTAGCAGCTACCAGTCGCAGAATAAAGTGATCGCTTTGCAGAGAGGGTATTAATGACATAATATGACCTTCATTTATTTGGTGCTCCACCCTGCTTTTGTTTTCAGTCTATTGTCTGTTTTAAGTCAATAGATGAAATTTCCCCAGAAGCATCTTTAAATCAAATTCCATCTTTTCCCTGTTTTTGGAAAGATGAGTTTTGGTCTCGAGGTGCGTTCGGGGCCTGACTGGGTTCCAGCTCGGTTGTTTGTTTTTTTTTAGCAGGGGGAGACAGTCCAGTTGGCTGGGTTAGTTGGTCATTGAACCTCTTGATGTTTATGTCCTGCTGCTGATCCTCCTGATGGTTGGGACCTCTTCCTGGCTCATGTTTTAATGGGCCTCCTAATCCCCAAACCTGACCGGAGACGTGTCTCAGCAGCAGGACATGTCCTCGTTTCCGTTTCCAGCAGTTTCACCACGACGTCGTTTTACATAATCCAAACTGCACAGTGAACAAAAGGTGCCAACTCTAATGTGATAGATAAATACCC
>NW_022605583.1:159747-163838 GCF_008692095.1 Etheostoma spectabile | reverse complement strand
CCCCCCCCCCCCCCCCCCCTTGTGAGGCAGATCTTTAGTGTGATACAGCTGCTTTGTCTTTAATCTGATTTTTCTGGATGTAAGCCCTGACGCTGTTTTCCTAAATTGTGAATGATACAAAAAATAAAAGTTATGTTTGTACTAATCTTCTGCGACTTGTTAATGAACACACATCTTCAGTTAAAAGACACGACCACATTCCCTTTTTTTTCTTTTTTTTTTATTTCTTACAAAATCACAGTTTAATAAATAGTCTGTAAAAATGAGTACAAAAGCGTTTTTAACATTTCATATATGAATCACTCGTGACTTTCAGGTCAAAGGAGTCTTTAGTTGGATTTTTTTGTCTTTGACTTTTTATTTTATTTTTTTACAATCTAGTTTTGCTGACTTAAGGCCTCTTGATTTTGGCATCAGAACAATCTGTTAGTCAAATGTTTGTATCTGAAGTTGAATTAGTGTAGAGTCATGAGCTCTCCTGGTTTCACAGTTCAGTCAAAAAATAAAACACTTAACAAATTAATACCAAAATGGCTCAACATGCAGATGTAATCCCGTTGTCCTAGACGCAGACAGAACGAAGCACGTGTCTAATGGTCAGTGTTGGACACTGCAGGCAGAATGCAACAAGAACAATGGCACATGAGGCTGCTTCACTGAAGGGGATTTTTCTTTTTCTTTTTCTTTTTCCTTTTTCTTTTTAAGAGGTTTAATTGACAAGGAGTGCAATCCTGTGTTGTGAAAGACACTCTGACATCTTACTGCATTACAGTGCAACCTCTGAGGGTGGAAACACACCTGAAGCGTTTTGGGACACATTTTGTTAAAGGAATAAACCCTTTTAGCTAATTTGCTTTGCCGATAGTCAGGCGAAAGATTGAAGCGTAAGAAGATTTACCGCCAGTTGTTAGCTTAGCATGACGATGGGAAACAGCTAGCCTCCCTCATTCGAAAGGTAACACAATCCACCCGCCAGCTCACTTATTAACACGTTCCACCACTCTTGTTTAATCCCAAGTATGCTGGGACTTCTTTCTGGAGTCCTGACGTCACCGTGCGGTTGTTGATTCAGCTTCTTTAAGGAAGTCACTACTGCTGGATAAGAAAGAATTAAGAACATAATTCCCTGTTAACACTGCATCTTGTTATTAAAAACATGTAAATCATGGTTGGGGTTAGAGGTGCTGCTAGGCAAATTGGGACCTTTGGGACAGAGCCAGGCTAGCCGTTTCCAGTCTTCATGCTAAACTACGCCAACTAGCGGATTACTTTTAATTTGCATACGGACATGAGAGCGGTGCCGTACTTCATACCCAAAATATCAAACTAGTCCTTTTCTTAGTCTCCTAGAGTGTGTTCACCCAAACCACTGCAGAGGATTTCAACACTAAATTACTGCATATAACTCCATTTGTTCATTCCAACAAAAGACAATTTTACATATAAAAAAGATGACAATGCAATTCAAAGAAATGAGAAGGCCTGTTTGATTTAACCCCAAATCTCTGAAGTTTGATCCCTTTCTTCCTTTTTGAAGGGATGGGTTACGTTCACATTTCAGAACACCAGATGTTACATTATTTAAAAATCACATGAATTCTCTGTTCTTTGCGGATTCCATTTTCTTAACAAGGTACACTGATTTAACAGTAAGGCATATTCTAAACACTTCCAATTCGCAGGTCAAACCTTGACCCCTAACGGTATCTTCAGAAGCTAAATTTCGAAGCACATTTTCAATTTATATCACAAAAATTAGACATTTTGCAGCTTTAGAATATTGACCTTTAAGGTAAAATCCATCGACAAAGAATAGGGTGCACAGGTTGCGTGGGGGAGAGTTGTACAACCGCTACAAATGACTCCAACTCTCGCGTGTTTTCACATAAACAGAATCCATCTTCACACAGACCAATAAGATTGTCACATTAACATAAGATGCTGCCAAAAATCATATTGCTCCACAATGGCTGCGTGAAAACAAATATTCGGCTCAGTAAAGCGGGTTCAAACCAATAAATAAATAAATAAATAAATAAACAAGATTTAAATGAAAGGGGGAAGCGGATGATACCTCTAGTTTTTTTGGTCAAAGGCTGTTTGATGCAGACGGGCCGTACAGCGTCTGGCGTGGAAAACAACTGCAGTTTTGGCGTTTTTCCCTTCTCAAACCGGGCATTTGTGTGATCGTTGATGCCGTTTAGTGACCCTCAAACCTGCTTGAAACAATTTCTACACTACACGGGCTTCGATGACAAAACAAGCGGCTCTCAGATCTCCCCTAGAGAGAAGCGAGACAGGCAAAGCAGCGCCGCCGCTCCCAACAGCCCAAACTCTTATTGCTTGCATGTTAATACATAAAGTAAGAGAAACCATTCTCATCTGATGACAAGGCTCCAAACTTGAAAATAAAACACAACTCTGCCTAATTTCTTTTGTCCCCCCCCGGGTTTCTTTCTGCTTTTAAGGAGGACAGCCTCCCGTCTGTGAGAAGAAACAACATGGACGTTTGCTGGTGTATTCAGGATGGAGCAAGTCCCAAATTCTTTGGAGTTTCATCCGATAAGCCGAGATGATGGAACCTGCGGGGACTCGTGTGGACTGTCCCGTCGCAGGATGCAATGTTTGCACACACACTCTTTAGATCCAAATAAAGACACACACACACACTTGTCTCATACACACGCTCTCTCTCACACACTCACTCACACTCGCTGCCTTTCTCGATGCGAAACACGATTGGCACAGATTATCAAAATAAATACCCTGGAAGCTTGGCACTATGCAAAAGAAACTTCACATTTTTGAAAGAAATCTTATAAAAAACTATTGAATAATCTCAGACTACTCCACGTTTTCGTTATCCTCACTATTACTTATATACTATATGCTGATTAAGGTTACACCAGTGTCGTAAACCTCTGAATGACTTAACTACCACTGAAACAATATAGCTCCTATTCAAATAGATAATTTTTTTCCACAAACGTACATCAAAGTGAAGTATCTAACATCTATCGGACTATAGATAGTGCTGCTGTCTGGTATGCAATCTCTTTATAGTGCCTCTTCCTTTTCTTATTACCTCCTCTCTCTTCTTTCAAACACTTTCAAACATCGGTTCCGTAAAAGTAATCTCTGAAACCCAGAAACAAAATCTCTTAAGTCCCGGGAACAGATCACAAGTCGAGTACGCCTTCCTTTGACAGATGTTTCAGCATCTGTGTGGGTGTCTGTCGGGGCCGGTTCCCTCACAGGTGTCCCTCCAGGATGCTGGTGACAGCCTGGTCCAGTGACGGGCCTGACGTGGCCCTGGTAGGGGCTGCAGAGGGGCCCTGCAGGCGCTGGAGCTCCAGGATGCTGTCGATGGCACTCTGCAGATGTTCACTGAGCAGGTTGTCCTCTTGGAGGGGGGGCGGCGGCGGGCTGAGCCGCTGCTCCGGCCGCGGTGACGCATCCAACCTGTAGCATTTAAGTTTCGGGGCGCTGACATCTCTGGAAGGCAACTCGAAGTAACCAACCTGTGGCTCGGGCATAAAAAGAGGGTTTGGGGCTTTTATTTTGGAATTGGGCGCTGTCTGTGGGACTTCCTCTGCAGTGTTACAAGGCAGAGCTCCGTTGGAGATCTCCTCGTCCTGCTGAGGACCCTGGGGTGCTCCGTTAGGTGCCTGAGAGTGGCGTTTGTTCACAGCTCCGCCGTTGGTCAGCTGCCCTGTGTGGTCCCTCTTGAGTCCCGGGTCGCAGGCCGAGTTGTGAACCACCTTCCGGGACCCGGACTCCTGCTTGATGGTGAGCCTGAGAGCCCCGCGGCAGCTGGAGCGGTATGTCTTCAGTCCTGGGGGCCGGTCGGACAGTCGCGTCCAGGCTGGTGAAGAGGAGGGGCTGCCGGAGGAGCACAGCGGGGACGGACCGGCAGGGTGGGCCCCGGGGGGGGAAGACGCTGATGTAGCCAAGGCCGTCACGAATGACTCTGGAGAAAGGAAAAATGAGCAGATCAAAGATTTTAGTTTTGTTTTGAAGCCGTCATCTTTTTAAGGTTTGTCCTTTTATTTAGAAAAGATGAAGAGAGACAGGAAATGGGGAAGAGAGGG
>NW_022605583.1:158617-159737 GCF_008692095.1 Etheostoma spectabile | reverse complement strand
GGGGGGGGTATATCTCGTATATGTGTGATGGTCTTAAACAGTTTAGAAAAATGTTTTCTTCAATGCCAAAGCGACTTCAGGGTAGATTAAGGGGTCCTTTTGGGGAGAGAGTGGCTCAAACCTATCACCTGCTACATCTCTCCATACCTGGGGTCCTGTTCTTATACATTTATGCTGTCAAATCTTATTTTGATGTATGTATTAGCATGCCTATGGAACGTCTGATGGATGAAAAACACATTTGCACCAATGTCAATTAATGTGCACTGCAAATTAAATACATAAATGTAAGGGGTTTTCTTTTAGCTCACGTCAAACATCTCTTGTGATTTGTATAATAATTTGTCTTTTATTTTGTCAAAAGTGCAATAACAGGCAATTGCAAGACAGTTTTCAACAACTTCCTTTCCCTTTTTCCAACTTTCTTCTATATTAACATAACAGCCGTGCTTTCATTTGCACTTAACCTCTCACATGTGATTTTCTCATCATAATCAGACTCTCTCAGCACGACCCCGCTCCACACTCACACACTCACACACTCACACAGCTTACACACTCACACAGCTTACACACTCACACAGTTTAACTCACCTCCACACTACCACTTAACCTCACACAGCTTACACACTCAACAGCTTACACACTCACCACAGCTTACACACTTCACACAGCTTACACCATCACACAGCTTAACTCAAACTCACCACAACTCACACACTCACAAGTTACACTCACCACAGTTAACTCACACTCACACAGCTACACCTCACACAGTTTAACTCCACACATCACACAGTTACACACTACACACGTTACACACTCACAGCAGTTTAACTCCACACTCACACGTTTAACTACACATCACGCAGCTTAACTCACCAACTCACACAGCTTATACACACTCACACAGCTTAACTACACACTTCACACAGCTAACTACACACTCACACAGCTTAAATAAAACAACTCACAAAGTTATACTACCACTCAACACAGTTAATACACACTCACACAGCTTAACTACACACTCACACAGCTTAACTACACACTCACACAGTTATACTACACACTCACACAGCTTAACTACACACTCACACAGCTTAACTACACACTCACA
>NW_022605583.1:156448-158592 GCF_008692095.1 Etheostoma spectabile | reverse complement strand
CTAACACATAAATGTGTTTTTTTTTCTGCCAAGAAAAATTCCATTTCAAATCCCAAGACTGAGGCAAAAAAGTGGCTCACAACACCCAGTTCTTCCTCCAAACGAATGTATCCGTGCCTCAGAGCCTGCACACGTGCCCCCGGGTGTGAGTGTGTAGTTTAAGCGTGTGAGTGTGTAGTTGCTGTGTGAGTGTGTAGTATAACTGTGTGAGTGTGTAGTTAAGCTGTGTGAGTGTGTAGTTAAGCTGTGTGAGTGTGTAGTTAAGCTGTGTGAGTGTGTAGTATAACTGTGTAGTGTTGTAGTTAAGCTGTGTGAGTGTGTAGTTAGCTGTGTGAGGTGTGTAGTTAAGCTGTGTGAGTGGTAGTTAGCTGTGTGAGTGTGGAGTTAGCTGCGTGAGTGTGTAGTTAAACTGTGTGAGTGTGGAGTTAAACTGTGTGAGGTGTAGCTGTGTGAGTGGTAACTGGTGAGTGTGAGTTAAACTTGGGGTGTGTAAGCTGTGTGAGTTGTGGAGTTAAACTGTGTGATTTGTAACGGTGTGAGTGTGTGAGTGGTGAGTTTGGAGTTAAGCTGTGTGAGTGTGTAAGTGTGTGAGTGTGTAAGCTGTGTGATGTGTAAGCTGTGATGTGTAAGCTGTGTGGTGTGAGTGTGGAGTTAAACTGTTGAGTGTGTAAGCTGTGTGAGTGTGTAGCTGGTGAGTGGTGAGTGTGTGAGTGTGGAGCGGGGTCGTGCTGAGAAGTCTGATTATGATGAGAAAATCACATGTGAGAGGTTAAGTGCAAATGAAAGCACGGCTGTATGTTAATATAGAAGAAGTTGGAAAAAGGGAAGGAAGTTGTTGAAAACTGTCTTGCAATTGCCTGTTATTGCACTTTTGACAAAATAAAGCAAATTATTATACAAATCACAAGAGATGTTTGACGTGAGCTAAAAGAAACCCCTTACATTTGTATTTAATTTGCAGTGCACATTAATTGACATGGTGTCAAATGGTGTTTTTCATCTCAGACGTTCCATAGGCAGTGCAATTCCATACACAAAATAAGATTTGACAGCATAAAGTATAAGACCAGACCCCAGGTATGGAAATGTAGCCAGTGATAGGGTTGGGAAAGCGGGGGAGGAGGTACACACACACACACACACACACACACACACACACACACACACACACACAGTAATCTAGGTGTGGATGATGGTTGTAACTGACCTGGGTCTCTGCGGACTCTCCGTCTGTCCTCTGCTAAAGCGTATCGCTCGGCCTGGAGGAAGAGACGCTCCAGCATCACCATCTCTGCTGACGGACTCTCCTGCTGTGGAAACCAGGTCACACACACACACACAGACACACACACACAGGTCCTTTGAACAGGTCCTTTCTCAGTAGGTGCAGAGGAGGAGAGTGGTCTGTACCGGGTCTTACCTGGGCTTCTCTAACCAGTAGCTGCCTGTATTTGTTGACCATGTCCTTGGTGCGTTTCAGCAGGAAACCGGACACCGTGTCAAACTCCTGGTCCACTGTGAGCAGAGAAACATCAACTGGTAATGATATGAAAATACACCCCGAGTCATTATTCAGGCAAAAATACCAAACAGTTTTTCTGGTTTTAGTTTCTCAAATGTGAGGATTTGCCGCAAGAAAATAAGAAAACCTTTGTTTACCATGAGTGACAGAAATTTGTTCATATTGTCATATTTGACAATACGAGATAGTAAACTGAATGTATTTTGGTAAGGAGCAGTTTAACGACGTCACCATTCAGTAGCTGTGGAAGCCTTTTTTAATTAGGGCCCGACAGCCGCCAAGGCCCGAATTCAACTGAAAGAATTATTATTCTTCCTGCAAATGAATTGCCTTTTTGGAGGACTTATCATTTTCAAAAACTCACCAAATTTGACGGTCGCATCAAGTCTGGTGAATATTTACGTATTTTAAGGGCTTCAGGAATAGGCGCACAAAAATGGCTCGCTAGCGCCCCCTACAAACTTAAGAAAATTGAGCCCCTACAGTACGTTTAACATAGACTCACGAAACTTGGTACACATATGTATCAGACTAGACTTAGACTTAGCTTTATTAATCCCTTTGGGATGACTCCCGCAAAGGAGTACAATAAACACAAAGTAATACAATGATGCACAGGACA
>NW_022605583.1:156262-156438 GCF_008692095.1 Etheostoma spectabile | reverse complement strand
CACAGTACATGTGGTTACATGAAGGGATTATTTGGGGTGACTGGGGCGGGGGTTGAAGAAACACAAAAAGAAGGTCCCTGAGGCAGTCATGGCAGGGCGGACATAAAACTCCATTGTAGCCCCCCCCCCTAAACCCAACAGGAAGTCCGCCATTTTGTATTGAATGTTCGAAATTA
>NW_022605583.1:155980-156252 GCF_008692095.1 Etheostoma spectabile | reverse complement strand
GACCATTTCCACATGTCGTACTTTAACGAACTCCTCCTAGAGCTTTCGTCCGATCCACTTCAAACTTGGTGTGTGTCATCTCAACATGTTAACAATGAAAAGTTATTAAAAGAAAAACCTTTCATCATAGGGCGTGGCCGTGGCGCCATTTTGTGTGTTTCGCCATCAAAACAGGAAGTGGGTGTAACTTGAGTGTACATTGTCCGATTGGCTCGAGTGTTTAGCGATGAAGGAGAGAGTGGCTGTAACTACAGTGTACGTTGTCGTATCTG
>NW_022605583.1:155901-155970 GCF_008692095.1 Etheostoma spectabile | reverse complement strand
CCCACAATCACCAAGAGTCCAGGCCTGAGGACATCAGCAGGCCAGTATGGACTTTTGGAGATAGCGCCA
>NW_022605583.1:155144-155891 GCF_008692095.1 Etheostoma spectabile | reverse complement strand
ACAGGAAATCAGCCTTATATGACAAACATCATCCGAGTTACATGAAACTTAAAGCGTGTGGTCTACATGGGACACTGAGCCGGCCCTTATACTCTAACCACGCCCACGTATTCAGGTCACGCCCCCTTTCATACCATTTGAGCCTTTTAAGGTCTCGTGTGAGGTGTCATTGGACTCAGCAGAGAGTTCCTTTTTCATGATGATGGTTTGACCCCTATTATTCGACCCCCCTTTCACAGATAATGAACTGTATGAGTCTTGTGTGAGGTATGGTTGAACTCAGCAGGGAGTTCACTTTTCATTGGCAAGTTTAATTTTTAGTGACTGAGTGACGCGTAAATGCGCGGTCGCAAGGAGCGGCGTCCGCCAGTAACCCCGACCTGCGCCGGTTAGCGACGGCCCGTCCAACGCTGCTTGCAGCTTTAATTACTTTTAGATTTTGTAACTGAGTATCTAATTAAGTTACTTTTTGGAAGAAGTAACTAGTAACTGTAACTAATTACTTTTTTAAAGTAACTTGCCCAACACTGGTGGCTACAGAGTAATTAGTAAATGTTTCAATATGTAGCCAATCAAATACCTTTTGACTGCAACAGTGGCATAAAGACAACAGCTAGGGAAGCCTTAACTTAAAAGCAGAGATTATTTCTAATATGCAAAATGTGAAATTATGACCAGCCATGAAGCAGGCAGTTAGTGTGTATGGAGTAAAAGTAAACCATGGGCTACACTGTTGCATGTAGTTCA
>NW_022605583.1:155021-155134 GCF_008692095.1 Etheostoma spectabile | reverse complement strand
CATGTTTATTGTTTCACAATCAACTTTATCACATTTTATGTCGATGCACTACTACATATTTTGTTTTTATTGTGGTAAATGCACATCTTAAATACTAGGTAGTTGCTGAGCGC
>NW_022605583.1:154855-155011 GCF_008692095.1 Etheostoma spectabile | reverse complement strand
GGTGAATGGAGTTAGAGAAAATGACGTCCCAACTGGTGCATACTTCTCATCTTTTTCCTTTCTATATTTTGTAAAGTGTTCTTTCAATTCTTCAGTTCTTTCTGCCATATTTTAGGAATCATCACATTCATACTGTATATTCAAACATAAACAAAC
>NW_022605583.1:154777-154845 GCF_008692095.1 Etheostoma spectabile | reverse complement strand
TAGCAACAATAGAATCAAAGATAGAATGGAATAGACACAATACCATTTGGATTGAAAACATAAGAATA
>NW_022605583.1:154106-154767 GCF_008692095.1 Etheostoma spectabile | reverse complement strand
TTGTCATAACAACACACTGAATACTAGACTAATCTTTAGTACTGACACACATTCACTCAGACAGCAGTTTGTATCAGAGAGTCATTTGACTGACAATCCAAAGGTGTACATTGCAACAGGAGAAAAAACACTGGAAAACATGGAATTTAACTCCAGAGAGATTCAACCAATCAATTTTTATCTCAGTTACCTTGAAGAACAAGTACGGCGTGAGCTGAAGGACAGCGAGGCGACGCTCACACAATGTGAATCTGAGGGGAGAGTTCACCTGATCATCAGGGAGGACTTGCTGGCTGATCTCCTGGATCAGCTCCAACTACAGAGAGAGGGCAGCAGTTGGAGCCATGACACAGAGCTGATGCAGAGGGAGATCTGTGACTTGAAAGTTCAGCTGGCTCAACGTGTCCCTTCCCCCCCAAGGAAACAGAGCCTCTGAAATCCCAGGCTGCGAAAAGCCCAGAAAGATCTGGACCTGCAGTAGGCTACTTTATTACTGAAAACTTGAAGTTTGAATTGGAGCAGATGAAGGGAGAGGAGGCCCTGAAAAAGGAAGTGGAGACTTAGAAGATAGAGCTTTGTAAAGAGAGAAAGAAGCTCAAGGTAGGTAAGACCAACGTGGAGTTGGAGAACTGTCTGGAGATGGAGAGGGCTCAAGCTCAGG
>NW_022605583.1:153864-154096 GCF_008692095.1 Etheostoma spectabile | reverse complement strand
TGAATTGAGCAAGATGGAGGAAGCTCTCCTAAAACAGGAGGAGGAGGCAAAGGAGAGACTGGAAAGATCCCAGGCTTCCCAATCAGCCCATCTGGATCAGGCTCCGGCTGATCGTGTCCACTCCCCACCAGGGGAAACAGAGCATCTGAAATCCCAGATGGGAAAAGCCCAACAAGATCTGGACCTGCAGATTTTCAATACTGAAGACCTGAAAGTCGATTTAAAGCAGATG
>NW_022605583.1:153616-153854 GCF_008692095.1 Etheostoma spectabile | reverse complement strand
TGCAGGCCCTTAAAAATATTGTGGCAACTCAGAAGCTGAAGCGTTGAAAAGAGAGACAGATACTCACAGTAGGTAAGACCACCAACTTGACGTTGGAGAGCCATCTGGAGATAGAGAGGGCTGAAGCTCAGGAGCTGAAGGATAAATTGAACAATGTGGAGGAAGCTCTCCTAAAACAGGACAAGGAGGCAAAGGAGATTCTGGAAAGATCCTAGGCTTCCCATAGAGCCCAGCTGGA
>NW_022605583.1:153381-153606 GCF_008692095.1 Etheostoma spectabile | reverse complement strand
GGACCAGAACAACAAGAACCTCATGGCTGCTCTCGAGAAAAAGTTTGAACAGCAGCTGGAGAGTCGTCTCAACGAGTGGAAGGAGGACAAGTCATCCCTCCTTCAGGCCACAGAAAGCCTGAAGATGACTCAGGAGGAAAAGGAGCAGGAGTGGGAGAGGACTGAGATCACCTTGAGGTCCAGGCTGGTAGATCTCCAAAGCCAGATAATGCAAAAGCCAAAGAA
>NW_022605583.1:153269-153371 GCF_008692095.1 Etheostoma spectabile | reverse complement strand
TACAGAAAGCTACTGCCTGGCTGAGGAAGGGAAAATGCATTTGTACAGGTATAGTGTCTGTCTGTCTGTCTGTCTGTGTGGGTCCGTCTGTCTGTCTGTCTG
>NW_022605583.1:152933-153259 GCF_008692095.1 Etheostoma spectabile | reverse complement strand
CTGTGTGGGTCCGTCTGTCTGTCTGTCTGTCTGTGTGGGTCCGTCTGTCTGTCTGTGTGTGTGTCTGCGCGTGCGTGTGTGTCTGCATGTGTCTGGCTGGTTCTGTCTGTGTGTGTGTGTGTGTCTCTGTGTGTGTGTGTCTGTCTGTCTGTCTGTCTGTCTTTATGTGTGTGGGTCTGTGTGTGAGTGCGTGCGTGTGTGTGGGTCTGTCTGTGTGTGTGGGAGTCTGGGTGTGTGTATGGTAGGGTGATCAGACGTCCCCGGTTTACGGGGACAGTCCCCGATTTTGGCTACCTGTCCCCGGCTGGATCTGTCCCCGGAAATGT
>NW_022605583.1:152615-152791 GCF_008692095.1 Etheostoma spectabile | reverse complement strand
TGCTAAAATCACTGATTATTTACATGGAGTCTGCTGGGTTTAGCGAACGCAATTTCGCAGACTTTTATGTTTCAAAAAGGATCTTAATCTTTAACAGAATGGTCGACCTCCTTAGAAGTCCTTCCCATAATGTTGTCAGACACTTAGAATATTAATCTGAGTCTGTTAGCAGCTAA
>NW_022605583.1:152122-152271 GCF_008692095.1 Etheostoma spectabile | reverse complement strand
ATTAGGACTTTCTATCTTGAAATATTAGGACTTTCTATCTTGAAATATTAGGACTATTTGGACTTTCTATTTTGAAATATTAAGACTTTCAATCTTGAAATATTAGGACTTTCTATCTTGAAATATTAGGACTTTCTATCTTGAAATAT
>NW_022605583.1:151694-151916 GCF_008692095.1 Etheostoma spectabile | reverse complement strand
TACACTTCTGAGCTGAAAATGTCCCCGGATTTTGTCTGAGAAATCTGGTCACCTTAGTGTATGGGTGTCTGTCTGTCTGTCTGTCTGTGTGTCTGTGTGTCTCCATGTGTGTGTGCGTGTGTGTGCGTGTGCGTGCGTGCTTGTGGCTCTGTGTGCGTGCATGCATGTGTGTGTGTGTGTGTGTGTGTGTGTGTGTGTGTGTGTTTGCTCGCAGGGCGTGTG
>NW_022605583.1:148098-151462 GCF_008692095.1 Etheostoma spectabile | reverse complement strand
GGTTCCAGGCTAAGTTGTACAGGATCTCGGAGCAGCAGTGGGCCCCAGAGACGCGGCACGCAGGCCCATCGGTGAGTAGAAACACCCTGATGCCCGTCAGTCACTGTCCCAGTTATGGGTAAATAGCACCAGCTATGGTTAAATACTGAAGACCCCAACAGCGGTGCAGGTGGAAGATGGTGGTGTGAGAACCACCACAACATCTGGGAAGGAGGAAGAAGGCAACCCCACAGCCACATGGGTTAACCCGGGAGGGTACAGTGGCTAGGGGAGCAAATATGTGTGTGTGTGTTGTTGTTTTTTTAAGTCAACTATGTACTTTACCAGCTGATGTCACTTTCTTTTAACAGATGGTTTGTTTTGGGAAAAGACAGAAAAGGCTTTATCAGTTTATTTATAAATCATTATCATTATCAGCCAGTAGCTCACAAACCTAAATGGAAGTCGTCCTGAGTGGGCAGGTGACCGGCGCAGGTGTGGTATGGCAGCAGGCGCCGAACAGCGTCCTTCAGTGTGGTAAAGGCCGGGCCGGTGAAGGGGGTCTGAACCGCTGCGTGGTCCAAACACATCTGCTGCTGGAACCTGAACAACGCAAAGACAACTCTGTTAACCTGAGCGGCTACAGACTGGTAACGTAAAAAAACATACCATTATAGTTTGTTTTATTTACTCTCTGCTACCGACTGTAATGGTACTCAAGGCAAAAATCTACTTCTGGACCCTTGTTGCCTCCAAGTCCCCCTAAAGTACTATATATGGCAGCTTATTTATATGCAGCACATAGACCTTAGAGGTCCCCTAATACTGTATCTGAAGTCTCTTTTATATAGACCGTAGCGGTCCCCTAATACTGTATTGAATCTCTTTTATATAGACCTTATGGTCCCTAATACTGTATCAATTCTCCTTTATATAGACCTTAGATGCGTCCCCTAATACTGTATCTGAGTCTCTTTTATATAGACCTTAGTGGTCCCCTAATACTGTATCTGAAGTCTCTTTATATAGACCTTAGTGGTCCCCTAATACTGTATCTGAAGTCTCTTTTATATAGACCTTGGTCCCGAAACTTTGAAGTCTCTTATATAGCCTTAGTGGTACCCCTAATACTGGTAATCTGAAGTCTCTTTTAATAGACCTTAGCGGTCCCCGACTACTGTATCTGAGTCCCTTTTAATAGACCTTATAGCGTCCCTAATACTGGTATCCTGAAGTCTCTTTTATACTAGACCTTATGGTCCCCTAATACTGTATCTGAAGTCTCTTTTATATAGACCTTAGTGGTCCCCTAATACGTATCTGAAGTCTCTTTTATATAGACCTTAGCTTCCCCAATACTGTATCTGAATCTCTTTATATAGACCTTAGTGTCCCCTAATACGTGATCTCTAAGTCTCTTTTATAGACACTAGTGGTCCCCTAATACTGTGTCTGAAAGTCTTTTTATTAGACCTTAGTGGTCCCCTAATCTGTATCTAATCTCTTTATATAACCTTAGTGGGTCCCCTAATACTGTATCTAAGTCGCTTTTATAGGCCTTAGTGGCTCCTAATACATATGTACCTTCGAAGTTACCTCTTTTATATAGACCTTAGTGGGGCCAATACTGTATCTGAAGTCTCTTTATATAGACTTAGTGTGTCCCTAATAACTGTTGAAGTCTCTTTTATATAGACCTTAGTGGTCCCTAATCATGTATCTGAGTCTCTTTTATAGTAGACCTTATGTGGGTCCCTATACGTATCTGAAGTCTCTTTTATATACCTTATTGGTCCCCTAATACTGTCGTGAAGTCACTCCTTACATATAACCCTTATGGGTCCCTAATACTCTATCTGAAAGTCTCTTTTATATACCTTTGTGGTCCCCTAATACTGTATCTGAAGTTCCTTCGTTTATATAGACCCTTAGTGGTCCCCTAATACGGATCTGAGTCCTCTTTTATCATGACCTTAGGTGGTCCTCAATCACTGTATCTTGAAGTCCCATTGTTTTATAAGAGACCGAGTGAGTGTCCCCTAACACTGATCTGCAGTGTCTTATATTAGACCTTAGTGGTTCCCCGTAATACTGCATCTGAAATGTAGGTTGCCGTGACAACGGCCACTCTTGCTCCGGTTCTGAAAGCCATGATGTCTCGCCTCTCATGGTGACCATTTCTGGGGCGGGCAAAGCAGAGAAAGGGGAGGTAACCTTGCCCCTTATGACGTCATAACTCATAAGGGGAAAGGTTACCTCCCCTTTCTCTGCTTTGCAAAAACAAAGTGAAATTTGTGAAATTTGAATACCATGGGACCTTTAAGGTCATTTGATGAAACACAACTTTATTTGGGGAAATGCACCATATGCACATTACATAAACAAAACAATAATAAAAGGTGTTAGAAATAGATTTTGAGGAAGGGCCACAAGATTACATTATAAACCAGGACGCAGCTGGTATTGGGTGCATCTCACTTCCCTTATTTGATTGCTCCTCGCTTCTCGCAAACCGGGAGTTGTTCTGGCCCTCCTTCCTTTTAAGGCCTTTTTAATTTAATTTCATTTTGTACGGCCTCTTTGTCCTCTCCTCTCCGAGGAGCTGTGAGCGAGGATACACGAGAGCAGCGTTCCTGGAAGCCACGCATCGGACATTGCTAACTCCGGCCGTACAGCTGAGGAATTCACATGACGCTTCAGAGGACAGGACGTCTCATCCGTCTAAAAACACACTTCCTTGTTTCCTCTCTCCTCCCATTTTTTCCTCCATCTCTCCCATGCTTCCTCGGTGGGATAGACTAAGACGCGAGGAAGGGAGGCAAGCGGAGGAACCAGGGATGCAATTTAGGGGAAGTGAGATGCACCTAGAGTACTTTAGTGTTGTAAATCCTTGACAAATGTCCAAGGTAATTAAATTACCAGTGGCACACAGTGACCCTGGGACTTCGCCCAGTTTCTAATCCAGGCTTGGCAGTAGTGCTACAGTAGTATTACCATATGCAGGACAGTCTAGCTAGTTGTTCATGCACAGGTAGTAGTAGAAGTGGCCCTAGTAACAGCAGCAGAGCAGTGGTGTAATGTCACCAAGTACATCTACTCAAGTACTGTCCTTATTAAGAACTAATTTCAAGCACTTTTACTTTACTTGAGTCTTTTCTTTCTGCTTCTACTCCACTATATTTCAGAGAGCATTATTGTATTTTATAATCCACTACATTTGACAGCTTTAGTTACTTTACAAATTAAAATGTTTGCACAAAAAACACACTTAGTTTATAAAGGACGATGTTTTAATATAAGGCCTACAAGTAGAGCAGAAATGATTAAATGATTGAGTAACATTTTCAATGCAGGAATTTCGTGCCAAAGTGAATATTACATCTTG
>NW_022605583.1:144746-148088 GCF_008692095.1 Etheostoma spectabile | reverse complement strand
ATACATAAAGGAAAAGAGACAGGATGTGCTTGTAACAGAGTATTTTTACAGTGTATTAGTACTTTTACTTAAGTAAAGGCTCTGAATACTTCTTCCACCACGGCAGCAAAGACAGCAGTTTTAGTAACAGAAAACGTCTTTGCGGACGCGGATTTAAAAACATTATTGAAGAAACAGATTTAATCAATGTCTGTGAAATCAGCCAACTGGCGGATTATTACTGATGTAAGAAAGCTTCTTTGCAGTAGATCATATCCAGTAGTATGACAAGTACAATCCGGAATAAGCCATCAAGTTGTTTTAGAGTCATTTGCTAGCTGCCTGTCCCCAGAACACACTGTAAAAAACATCTCCTCACTATCTAGCGGCTGCCCTGTCCCCTGACACACACTGCGTAAAAAACAGCTCCGCACTAGCTGCTACTGACCGGGTCCCCAGAACCTACGACCTGTAAAAACATCTCCTCAATCATCGTGACTAGACTGCCTGTCCCTGAGACACACTGTAAAAACATCTCCTCACTACTGCTAGCTGCCTGTCCCCAGTGGAAACAACTGTAAAAAACACTCCCAATTGCTAGCTTATGCCCTGACCTAAATCTTCCTATAGCTGTCCTTCCCAGAACACACGAATTAAAAAACATCTCCTCACTAGCTGCTAGATACTTGCCCATCGGGAAACACCCCTCCCAAGCCAGCCCTGTCCCAGACACACTATAAAAAACAGCATTCCCACTATCTGCTAGCTGCCGTTCCCAGAACACACTGTAAAAACACTCCTCACTATCTCTAGCAGCTGTCCCCAAACACACTGTAAAAACAATCCTCACTATCTGCTAGCGCCTGTCCCCAGAAACACACTGTAAACATCTCCTACATATCTGCTAGCGAGCCAGTGTCCCAGAACCACACGTGTAAAAAACATCTCCTCATATCTGCTAGCATATGCCTGTCCCCAGAACACACTGTGGTAAAAACTCTCCCCTATCTGCTAGTGCCCTGTCCCCTGATACGAACCCTGTAAAAACATCTCCTCACTATCTGCTAGCTACACCGTGTCCCCAGACCTCACTGTAAAAAACATGCTCCTGCACTCCTGGCGACTGCCCTGGTCCCCAGAACAGCACTATAACAAAACAAAATCTGCCTTCACTTCGCGACGCTGGCCTGTCCCCAGACACAACTGCAGTATAGAACATGCTCTCACTCTCGGCTAGCTACGTGCCCCAGAAACGCCGTCTAAACTCAAGAATTCCTCAGGATTGCTAGTGCTGCATTCTACCGGGCCTAAACACACTGAAACAACACTCCTCGACTACTCTAGCGATGCCGGGCCCGGAGACACACGTAATAACATCTAGCGCCTCATCGTAGCTTGCCAGCCGGCCGGACCCCGCGAAACACACAGTAAGAAACGATCTCTCAGACGACGCTAGCGCTGCCTCCCCAGAAACACTGTGGAAAAACATAGTCCTGTCGCCTATTCGTGCGACGTGCCTGCCTCTGGAACACACACTGTACAACATCGCCCCACTATCCTCAGCCGGCCTGGCTCCCACATTACCACTGGAAAACAAGCGCCCACGTAGTCTGTCTACGGCACGTGGGCATCTGTAGCCACCCAAGTGCATACAAAACGGTTGCCCCACCTGCACCGCAACACATACACACACAGTGTTCCAGCTTCCCAGCTAGGTATCCATGGTGATCACGTGACTGCAAAGTATTAATAAACAACAAGAAGGATTTGAGGGTGGGGGTTTGGGGGGGTTAGTGCGCGGAAGCACAGAAGGGAGGGGGTCGGGCTGAGGAGGAGGGAGGGGCGAGCTAGCCTCGTTTAGTTTGAAAATACTTTGAACGTCAACAAGAAGTAACGTCACCCAACATGTCTCAGAGCACCTTTAAGGGACGAAATGTTGGTCCCTCTGTGTTTTTACTTACAAATGCTCATACATTTAGTGGCTACGTGGCTGACGATTGTGTTGCATTCTCATTGTTTGGTAAGCTTTATGTTTCCATTTTATCTGATTTTCTACACCTTCATGTCCATGACGTTACTCACTTTAAAAATTTAATATGTAAAATTAGTCAATTCTGAGACTAAACGTGACTGGTGTGTTCTATTTCCTGGTTTCATCCAGCGTTCTTACCTGTGCCTGCGCATTGCTGGTGTGAGCCTCTCCTCTCGCTGCTGCTCCAGAGGACCTGGCAGCTGGCACCCACAAAACGTTTTGGGGAGGAGATCAAAGGTTGGAGACAGAGGTGGATTTTCAAGTCATTAATGATACATTTGCTGGATTTGACAAATATTAATTTCAAAACCTCCAGTTCAGTTTCAACCAGAGGGGAAATTCTTTCAACTCGTTACAGACATTTGAATATCTATCTATGTGTCCATGTAAAGCAAAATACACATGTTGGATAACACAATTAGAACTGAAATTAATCATTTAGGTGGTCGGCAGGAAACGGTCGGACAAAACAAGACACTTACATATGTTAACTTGGGTTTTGGGGAATTGTGAAGGGCATGGACCGAAATATATATTTATATACAACATATTCTATTCTGTTACTTTTGTATTACATTGGATATTTAGGACTTTAGTTAACTTAAAGAGAATGGATCTTAGCTCTTTCTCACCTTGGTGCCGGTCTGCTGGCCTGTCCAGATGGGGGCCCCTTCTCTGGGAGCTGGGGGCCCGTGGACCTTGACACCCTGGGCTGCAGGAGAGGGTGGATAGACATCGAGAGTAAACGCTGTACTCTCCACGACCAAGGCAGCTGTTGGCTCTGCAAGGGGGACACAATGACGATGGCAGGTGATGATGATGATGATTGTTTTGCAGATCATAGTAATAACAGTGATAACATTGATGGTGAAGAGTAAAGTGATAACTGTTTGAAATGATTCACTGTGTGAATGTGTCATATTCCGATTGATACCCACTGTTTTGTGTGTGCTGTTGGACAGCAGAGTTGTCTCCTCCTTTGGAGAGACTAGCACATGCAGCTGTGGGATCAGACTGCTGCTGAGGCACCGAGACACACAGAGGGGAGGGACTGCTGTGGACTGCAGTGTAGACCAAGGACTGAGGTTGGGAGACAGACAACTGGAGTTGAGGCGGAGGTGGAAGCTGGGAGACAGACGATTGGAGCTGTGGTGGATGTTGGGAGACAGACGACTGGAGTTGAGGGGGAAGCTGGGAGACAGACGACTGGAGCTGGGGCGGAGGCTGAGAGACAGACGATTGGAGCTGAGGCGCAGGCTGGGAGACAGACGACTGGAGCTGAGGCGGAGGTTGAAGCTGGGAGACAGACGATTGGAGCTGAGGCGGAGGTT
>NW_022605583.1:139726-144721 GCF_008692095.1 Etheostoma spectabile | reverse complement strand
GCAGATACAAGATGGAGGCAGGTGTGAGGATGGAGAGGCAGGAGATTCTATCAGTATATTAGTGGGAGTGGGATCAGTGAGGATGAGAGTTTCAATAAAGAGACAGCTCTGGGAAAAAACTGTTCTTTAGTCTGCTGGTCCTGGTCCGGAGGACCCTGTAAACCCTGCCGGAGGGCAGGAGAGAAAACAGTGTGTGGGCTGGTTAGAGGATCCTTAATGACTGCGAGCTCGATGCAGACAGCGTTTCCTCTGGATGTGCTCGATGCGGGTAGTGGAGTCCCAGTGATGCGGCTGGGCGGTTTTTCACCACCCGCTGCTTACCTTGCGCTCTGCCACGAACAGCTCCCTACCCACACTGTGCACAGTTGGTCAGGATGCTTTCTATTGCACAGCGATAGTAAGTTCACCAGGATAGTTTGAGGAAAGGTGATTCTTCCTCAGTGTCCTCATGAAGAAAAGCGCTGGTGAGCCTTCTTGACCAGGTGCAGGAGGTGTTGGTTGACCAGGACATGTCCGCCGAGAATGTGGATCCCCAGAAACTTGAAACTGGAGACACGCTCAACAGCCATTCCATCGATGTGGATGGTGGTCCGTGCGTGCCTCTTGGCTTCCTTTCTGAAGTCCACGATGAGCTCCTGGTTTGAGTACAAACGCAGTAATTTATGTAGTAAACATACTGGCAACAAGAGTTCAAAGTTAAAAGTAATGTACACACAGCAACCGTTAGCATAACACAAAATGAATAGGAGCGAGAAGAGTATGAGTATATTGTAACGCGTAAAGTTATGTAAAATGTCATTAAAAAAATGTACACATTACATCCTTTAGATGGTGCTACTGTTCAATTAAATGAGACCTTTAAAAGCTACCAAATAAATTTGCATTAAATGTCAATCCAACAACACTACCGACCCCAACTCAACATTATATTCCTTCCTATAGACGCACTAGAGCATCTGATTATTAATTCTAAATATATACACCTCCCTCCCTCTCTGTACACTTACTCCATAAACAGGTGTGTCGTTGTACTGCTACCTGGCTGATCGCATTCTGCTCGTAGTAGGAAAGCACAGGTGTAAATATGAATAAGTGATGATGATTTCAGTTTCTGGTATCTTGCACACAGACCTCGCTGTCACTCTCACTGGACCTGAAGAGACCAGTGTCCATCATTAGCGTTATTAGCAACACCTGCGCTTTGCCCACTATGACAGTCAAGATGTGCACTGTGGAAAAGGCCTACCTACTGTTACTCAGGCAAGCTGAGTTCATTGGGATCAAAGTAGAGTCCATAGCAGTGCGTACAGAAGGAAACAGACATAATTTTGAAATCAATAAAAGAGGAAAATAAAAATGGTGAAGTGGAATGAAGTTAAACAAATGAATACCCATTTAAAAAAAGGAGATGAAAAACTTTTAATTTGGTTTGAAAGTGTCTAAAGTTGATTCCATCTCTGTGCAGCACCACTAAGTGATTGAGCTGCTTTTTAAAAAGAGATTTTAAGATGGATCTAACTGCAGTTCATCTTCCCTCTTCATCATTTCCACCACAGCAACCACTTAGTTCTCCTCTCACCTCTGAGCTGCTGGCTGGACCCTGCCAGGGGTGCCCCTGGAGGTCGCTTGGCCTCCCCGGTTGGCCAGTGAATAGGAGCCTCAACCCCAGACCCACGCATCCTGGTCTGGACGCCCGCAACTGTGATTCTGAGCAGCGTGTCCAGGCTTCTCCGCTTCACTCTGCCCCCAGAGGACACGCCGCTCATGTCTCCCCCTCTACCATTTCTGGACTCCAAAAGACCACTCCGCCAAGTTTCCTCCCCTCAGTCACTCTTGCTGGACCCGAGAGTCCAGCTCCCCGCCTCACATCGAGCCCCAAGTCGCTCTTCAGGTCTCCAGTCTCACAGGCCGTATTTGCCCAGAGCCCAGGTGCAGCTTCAGTCTTCTTCTCCCAGCCTCCGCCCCAGCTCCAGTCTTCTGTCCTCCCACCTCCCCCCAGCTCCAGTCTTCTGTCTCCCAGCCCTCCAACCCCAGCTCCAGTCTTCTGTTCCCAGCCTCCGCCCCGCCCACTTCTTTTCTGTCCTCCCAGCCTCCGCCCCACTCCAGTCTCTGTCTCCCAGCCTCCGCCCCAGCTCCATCTCTTCTGTCTCCCAGCCTCCGCCCCGCTCCAGTTGTCCCATCGCCCCAGCCTCCGCCCCAGCTTCAGTCGTCCATCTCCCAGCCTCCACCCCAAGCTTCAGTCTTCCGTCTCCCAGCCTCCGCCCCAGCTTCATTGTCTGTCTCCCAGCCTTCCGCCTCACTCCAATCATCTGTCCTCCCAGCTTTCAACTCCGCCCCAGCATCAGTCGTCTGTCTCCCAGCCTTCGCCTCACTCCAATCGTCTGTCTCCCGCTTCAACCTCCTCCGCCAGCTGGGAGACAGAAGACTGGAGCTGGGGCGGAGGCTGGGAGACAGAAGACTGAAGCTGCACCTGGCTCTGGGCAAATAAGGCCTGTGAGACCTGGAGCTGAAGAGCGACTTGGGGCTCGATGTGAGGCCGGGGAGCTGGACTCTCGGGTCCAGACAGAGTGATCTGAGGGGAGAAACTTGGCGGAGCTGGTCTTTTGGAGTCCAGAATGGTAGAGGGGGAGCACATGAGCGGCGTGTCCTCTGGGTCAGAGTGAAGCGGAGAAGCCTGGACACGCTGCTCAGACATCACAGTGCGGGCGTCCAGACCAGAGACTGCGTGGGTCTGGGGTTGAGGCTCTCTCTCACTGGCCACCGGGGAGGCAAGCGACTCCAGGGGCACCCCTGGCAGGGCTCCAGCCAGCAGCTCAGAGGTGAGAGGAGAACTAAGTGGTTGCTGTGGTGGAAATGATGAAGAGAGAAGATGAACTGCAGTTAGATCCATCTTAAATATCTCTTTTTAAAAAGCAGCTCAATCACTTAGTGGTGCTGCACAGAGATGGAATCAACTTTAGACACTTTCAAATCCAAATTAAAAGCTTTTCATCTCCTTTTTTTAAATGTGTATTCATTTGTTTAACTTCATTCCACTTTCACCATTTTTATTTTCCTCTTTTATTGTATTTCAAAATTATGTTCTGATTCCTTCTGTACAGCACTTTGCATTGACTCTTACTTTGATCCCAATGAACTCAGCTTGCCTTGAGTAACAGTAGCAGTAGGCCTTTTCCACAGTGCACATCTTGACTGTCATAGTGGGCAAAGCGCAGGTGTTGCTAATAACGCTAATGATGACACTGGTCTCTTTCAGTGTCCCAGTGAGAGTGACAGCGAGGTCTGTGTGCAAGATACCAGAAACCTGAAATCATCATCACTTATTTCATTATTTACACCTGTGCTTTCCTTACTACGAGCCAGAATGCCGATCAGCCAGGTGAGTACAACGACACACCTGTTTATGGATGTAAGTGTACAGAGAGGGAGGGCAGGTGTATATATTTAGAATTAATAATCAGCTGCATAGTGCCGTCTATAGGAAAGGAATATAATGTTGAGTTGGGGTAGTGTTGTTGGATTGACATTTAATGCAATTTATTTTGTAGCTTAAAGGTCTCATTTAATTTAACAGTAGCACCATCTAAAGATGTAATGTTGTACATTTTAACTGACATTTTTACAGTACTTTTACTTCAGTACAATATACTCATACTCTTCTCGCTCCTATTCATTTTGTGTTATGCTAACGGTTGCTGTTGTGTATATTACTTTTTAACTTTGAACTCTTGTTGCCAGTATGTTTACTACATAAATTACTGCGTTGTACTTCTAAACCAAGGAGCTCATCGTGGACTTCAGAAAGGAGCCAAGAGGCACGCACGACACCACCAGCCACATCGATGGAATGGCTGTTGAGCGTGTCTCATTTCAAGTTTTCTGGGGATCCACATTCTCGCGGACATGGTCCTGGTCAACCAACACCTCCTGCCTGGTCAAGAAGGCTCACCAGCGCCTTTCCTCTGAGGACACTGAGAAGAATCACCTTTCCTCCAACTATCCTGGTGAACTTCATCGCTGTGCAATAGAAAAGATCCCAACTGTGCAACATTGTGGTTGGGAGCTGTTCGTGGCAGAGCGCAAGGCACGCGCGGTGGTGAAAACCGCCCAGCGCATCACTGGGGACTCCATACCCGCCATCGAGCACATCCAGAGGAAACGCTGTCTGCATCGAGCCGCAGCATCCTTAAGGACTCCTCTCACCCAGCCCACACACGGTTTTCTCTCCTGCCCTCCGGCAGGCGTTTCAGGGTCCTCCGGACCAGGACCAGCAGACTAAAGAACAGTTTTTTCCCAAGCTGTCTCTTTATTAACTCTCATCCTCACTGATCCCACTCCCCTCATATACTGATAGACCCCCTCCCCCTCACACCTGCCTCCATCTTGTATCTGCAATAACTATAATGTTCACCGCACGCTGACTGTTACTATAGTAACACTGTTTACATCTGCATCTTTTTGCACTACTTACCTTTTTGCATACTTACTTTCAATTTGCAACTGCTGACTGTTTATTTACAGTACCCAATGTTTACATACATCGCATTACCGTACTTTAACTGTAATATGCATTACTTTCCACGCACTTTAATTGGATAGCTTCTCCCCAAACTTTACTTATTTTACTACCTTTAAATCTTGTTATACTGCTCATTTTAGCCTAACTTATTCATCTATCTGTAAAAATTCTGTCTATAATAATAATAGCCTCTGTACTATATATCATAGTACATACTCCCCTGTAAACTCTGTAAACCATTAGTATATTATGTTATTTGCACATATCTGTAAAAATTTGCATTTATAGTAATATCCACTACATTCCTAGCTGTAAATCTTGCTAACAATACTTGTTATCTATATTTTATATTCAAAGGACAAACCCATCTGTAAAACTCTGTTTATAATAGTATTCATTTCTATATTTACTCAGTACGTATCCATGTCCTGCACTTACGGAACCATTGTATATCCTGCACTTACTGCTATTGCACT
>NW_022605583.1:127862-139701 GCF_008692095.1 Etheostoma spectabile | reverse complement strand
AGGCAACGAAAATGAGGTTGGGTTTAACCAGAAGTGCAATCGAGTCAGGCAGGATATACAAGGTTCCGTAAGTGCAGGAAAGGCATAAGTACTGAGTAAATATAGAAATGACTAATTCTTAAACAGAGGTACAGATGGGTTTGTTTTGAATATAAAATAAATATAGATAACAAGTATTGTTAGCAAGATTTACAGCTAGAATGTAGTGGTTATACTATAAATGCAAATTTTTACAGATATGTGCAAATAAAACTAATATACTAATGGTTTACAGAGTTTACAGGTGAGTATGTACTGAATATATATATACAGAGGCTATTATTATTATAGACAGAATTTTTACAGATAGATATAATAAGTAGGCTAAAATGAGCAGTATAACAAGATTTAAAGGTAGTACAAATAAAGTAAAGTTTGGGGAGAAGCTATCCGAATTAAAGTGCAGTGGAAGTCTATTGCATATTACGTTAAAGTACGGTATGCAGATGATCTGTAAACATGGGTACTGAAATAAACAGTCAGCATTGCAAATTGAAATGTAAGTAGTGCAAAAAGGTAAGTAGTGCAAAAAGATGCAGATGTAAACAGTGTTACTATAGTAAACAGTCAGCAGTGCGCGGTGAACATTATAGTATTGAGATAACAAGATGGAGGCAGGTGTGAGGAGGGAGGGAGAGTCTATCAGTATGAGGGGAGTGGGATCAGTGAGGATGAGGTTCAATAAAGAGACAGCTCTGGGAAAAAACTGTTTTAGTCTGCTGGTCTGGTCCGGAGGACCCTGAAAACCTGCGGAGGGAGGAGAGAAAACGTGGGTGGGCTGGGTGAGAGGAGTCCTTAAGGATGCTGCGAGCTCGATGCAGAACAGCGTTTCCTTGGAGGGCTCGATGGCGGGTAGTGGAGTCCAGTGATGCGCTGGGCGGTTTTCAACACACGCGCGCTGCCTTGCGCTCTGCCACAGACAGCTCCCAACCACATGTTTGCACAGTTGGTCAGGATGCTTTCTAGGCACAGCGATGAAGTTCACCAGGATAGGTTGAGGAAAGGTGATTCTTCTCAGTGTCCTCAGGAAGGAAAGGCGCTGGTGAGCCTTCTGACCAGGCAGGAGGTGTTGGTGACCAGGACCATGTCCGCAGAGAATGTGGATCCCCAGAAAACTTGAAACTGAGACACGCTCAACAGCACATCCATCGATGTGTGGATGGTGTCGGCGTTTGGCCTCTTGGCTTCTTTCTGAAGTCCACGATGAGCTCTTGGTTAGAGTACACGCAGTAATTTAGTAGTAAAACGAATGGCAACAAGAGTTCAAAGTTAAAAAAGTAATATACACAACAGAACCGTTAGATAACACAAAAGAATAGGTGCGAGGAGAGTATGAGTAGTATTGTACTGAAGTAAAAGTACGTAAAAATGTCAGTTAAAATGTACAACATTACATCTAGATGGTGTACTGTCAAATTAAATGAGACCTTTAAGCTCCCAAATAAAGTGCATTAAATGTCAATCCAAACACACTACCCCAACCTCAACATTATATTCCTTTCATAGACGGCACATGCAGCTGATTATTAATTCAAATATATACACCTCCCTCCCTCTCTTAACACTTACTCCATAAACAGGTGTGTCGTTGTCGACCTGGTGATCGGCATCTGGCTGTAGTAGGAAAGCACAGGTTGATTAAATATGAAATAAGTGATGATGATTTCAGGTTTTGGTATATTGCACACCGACCCCGCTGTCAATTCACGGGGACATGAAAGAGTACCAGTGTCATCATTAGAGTATTAGCAACACCTGCGCTTTGCCACTATGACAGTCAAGAGTGCACTGTGGAAAAGGCTATGCTACTGTTATAAGGCAAGCGAGTTCATTGGGATAAGTAAGGAGTCAAGGCAAAGTGCTGTACAGAACATCAGAACATGAATTTTGAAATACCATATAAAGAGGAAAATAAAAATGAGAATGAGAAGTGAAAGTGGGAATGAGTTAACACAATGAATACACATAAAAAAAGCGAGTGAAAAGCTTTTAATTGGATTGAAAGTTGTCTAAAGTTGATTCCATTCTGTGCAGACACACTAAGTGATTGAGCGCTTTTTAAAAAAAGGTATTTAAGATGGATCTAACTGCAGTTCACTTCTCTCTTCATCATTTCCACCACAGCAACCACTTAGTGTCCTCTCCACCCTGAGCTGCTGGCTGGAGCCTGCCAGGGGTGCCCCTGGAGTCGTGCTCCCCGGTGGCCAGTGAGAGAGACCCTCAACCCACAGACCCACGCAGTTCTGTGTTGGGACGCAGCACGTGATGTCTGAGCAGCGTGTCCAGGCTTCTCCGCTTCACTCTGACCAGAGGACACGCCGCTCATGTGTCCCCCTCTACCATTCTGGACTCCAAAAGACCCCTACGCCACGTTTTCATCAGTACTCTTCTGACGAGAGCCGCTCCAGCTACCTGAGCCAATCGTTACTCGGTCTCACAGGCCTTATTGCCAGCAGGCAGCTTCAGTCTTCGTCCCAGCCTCAGCCCCAGCTCCGTCTTCTGTCGCCCAGCTCAGCCCAGTCCCGATTATGTCCCAGCATCCCCCCAGTTCAGTATTCGGCTCCCAGCCTCGCCCCAGCTTCTCTCTGTCTCCAGACCTCCGCCCAGCTCCAGTTCTCTGTCCTCCCAGCCTTCAGCCCACAGCTCGTCTTCTGTCTCCCAGGCCTCCGCCCCAGCTCCAAGTTGTCATATCTCACCAGACTCCGCCCCAGCTCAGTCGTCCAGTCCCCAGCCCTCCACCCCCAGTTCAGTCTTCCGCTCCCAGCCTCCGCCCCAGCTTCAGTTGTCTGTCTCCAGCCTCTCGCCCAGCTCCAATCATCTGTCTCCAGCTTCAACCTCGCCCCAGCTTCAGTCGTCTGTCTCCCAGCCTTCGCCTCAGCTCCAATCGTCTGTCTGCCAGCTTCAAACTCCGCCTCAGCTCCAAGCGTCTGTCTCCCAGCTCAACCTCGCTTAGCTCCAATCGTCTGTCTCCCAGCTTCAACTCCGCTCAGCTCCAGTCGTTGCTTCACAGCCTGCGCCTCAGCTCCATCGTCTGTCTCAGCCTCCGCCCAGCTCTCAGTGTCGGTTCCCAGCTTCCCCCCACTCCGTCGTCTGTCTCCCAAAATCCACCACAGCTCCAATTGTCTGTCTCCCAGCTTCCATCCGCTCAACTCCAGTTGTCTGTACTCCCAACCTCAGTCCTTGGTCTAAATGCCAGTCCACAGAGTCCACTCCCTCTGTGTGCCTCGGTGCCTCAGCCGCAGTCTGATCCCACAGCTGCATGTGCTAGTCTCCCAAAGGAGGAGACAACTCTGCTGTCCACAGCAACACCAAAAACAGTGGGTATCAAATCGGAATATGACACATTCACACAGTGAATACATTTCAAACCGTTATCACTTTACTCTCTCACCATCAATGATCATGTTATTACTATAGTATGCAAAACAATCATCATCCATCACCTGCCATCGTCATTGTGTCCCCCTTGCAGAGCCAACAGCTGCCTTGGCCGGGGCGAGTAAGGTTTACTCTCGATGTCTACACCCTTCCTGAGCCCAGGGTGTCAAGGTCACGGGACCCGCTCCAGAGAAGGGGCCCCATCGGACAGGCCAGCAGACGGCAACAAGGTGAGAAAGAGCTAAGATCCATTCTCTTAAGTTAACTAAAGTCCTAAATATCCAATGTAATACAAAAGTAACAGAATAGAATATGTTGTATATAAATATATATTTCGGTCCTGCCCTTCACAATTCCCCAAAACCCAAGTTAACATATGTAAGTGTCTTGTTTTGTCGACCGTTTCCGTCGACCAACCTAAATGATTATTTCAGTTCTAATGTGTTTATCCAACATGTGTATTTGCTTTACATGGACACACGATAGATTTTCCAAATGTCTGTAACGAGTTGAAAGAATTTCCCCTTGGTTGAAACTGAACTGGAGGTTTGAAATTCATATGTCAAATCCAGCAAATGTATCATTAATGACTTGGAAAACTCCACTCGTCTCCAACCTTGATTCCTCCCAAAAGTTTGTGGGTGCCGTGCCAGGTCCTCTGGAGCAGCAGCGAGAGGAGAGGCTACACCAGCAATGCGCAGGCACAGGTAAGAACGCTGGAGGGAAACCAGGAAATAGACACCACAAGTCACGTTTAGTCTCAGTATTGACTAATTTTACATATTAAAATTTTAAAGTGAGTACCGTCATGGACATGACGGTGTAGAAAATCAGATAAAATGGAAACATAAAGCTTACCAAACAAGGAGAAGGCAACACAAACGTCAGCCACAGTCGCCAATAATGTATGAGCATTTGTAAGTAAAAACACAGAGGGACCAACATTTCGTCCTAAAGTGCTCTGAGACATGTTGGGTGACGGTACTTCTTGTTTGACGTTCAAAGTATTTCAAACTAAACGAGGGCAGCTCGCCCTCCCTCCTCCTCAGCCCGACCCCTCCTTCTGTGCTGCTGCGCACTAACCCCCCAAACCCCACCCTCAAATCCTTCTTGTTGTTTATTAATACTTTTGCAGTCACGTGAGAACCATGTACCTAAGCTGGAAGCGGAAACACGTGTGTGTAGGTGTTGCGGTGAGGTGGGCACAGTTTGTTATAGACTGGGGCTGCTACAGAGACAGGCGCTAGGCAGATACGTGAGGAGATGTTTTTACAGGTGTTTGGGGACAGGCAGCTAGCAGATAGTGGGGAGAGTTTACAGTGTGTTAGGGAAGGCAGCTAGCAGATAGGGAGGAGAGTTTTTACAGTGGTTCTGGGGAAGCAGCTAGCAGATGTGAGGCAGCTGTTACAGTGTGTTGGGGACAGGCAGCTAGCAGATAGTGAGGAGATGTTTTTGTTACAGTGTGTTCAGGGGCAGGCAGCTAGCAGTAGTGAGGAGATGTTTTTACAGTGTGTTCAGGGGAAAGGCAGCTAGCAGATACTGAGGAGATGTTTTTTACAGTGCGTTATGGGGAAGGTAGCTAGCAGATAGTGAGGAGGATGTTTTACAGTGTGTTCTGGGGACAGGCAAGTAGCAGATAGTGAGGAGAGGTTTTATTAGTGTGTTCTGGGGACAGGAGCTAGCAGCTAGTGAGGAGATGTTGTGGATAGTGTGTTCGGGGACAGGTTGATAGCAGATAGTTGAGGAGATGTTTTTTAGGGTGTTCAGGGGACAGGCAGCTAGCGATAGGGAGGGGAGATGTATTTTACAGTGGGTTGGGGACAGGCAGTTAGCAGATAGTGAGGAGATGTTTTTCAGGGTGTTCTGGGGACAGCAGCTAGAGCTAGTGAGGAGATGTTTTTACAGTGTGTTCGGGGACAGGCAGGCTAGCAGATAGTGAGGGAGCTGTTTTTACAGGGTTCTGGGGGAAGGCAGCTAGCAGATAGTGAGGAGGATGTTTTACCCCAGTGTGTTTGGGCAGGAAGCTCGCAGCTCAGTGAGGGAGATGTTGTTATAGTGTGTTCGGGGGAAAGGCAGCTAGCAGTAGTGACCGGAGATGTTTTTTAAAGGGTTTGGGGACAGGTAGCTAGCAGATCGGTAGTGAGGAGATGTTTTACAGTGGGTTCAGGGGACAGGCAAGCTAGAGATAGTGAGGAGATGTTGTACCAGTTGTGTCAGGGGACAAGGCAGCTAGAAGATAGTGAGAGATGTTTTAAGTGTGTCAGGGGACAGGCACGCTAGCAGATAGTGAGGAGATGGTTTTACAGTGCTGTTCTGTGTGACAGGCAGCTAGCAGATACGTGAGGAGATGTTTTTTACAGGGTTCAGGGGACGGCAGCTGCAGATGTGAGGAGATGTTTTTACTGTGTTGGGGACAGGCAGTAGCAAATTTACTTTAAACAACCTGGATGGTTATTCGGATTGTCCTTGTAATACTATGGATATGATATACTGCAAAGAGAGCTTCTTAATCAGTAAGAATCCAGTTGGTGATTCACAGGACATGATTAAATCTGGTTCGTCACTAATGTTTTTTTTTAAATCCGCCGTCCCGCAAACGCGTTTTCTGTACTAAACTATCGTCCTTTCTGCCGTGGTGAGAAGTATTCAGAGCCGTTACTTAAGTAAAGTACCTAATACCACTGTAAAAATACTTCTGTTACAAGTACATCTGTCTTTTCCTTATGTATTGACTGTGTTTCAGAGTAATATTACGTTGGCACGAAATTCCTGCATGAAAATGTTACTCATCATTTAAGCATTTCTGTTTTTTTACTTACTTGTAGGCCTTATATTAAACATAGTCCTTTATAAACTAAGTGTGTTTTTGGTGCAACATTTTCATTTGGAACAAGGAACTAAAGCTGTCAAAGTTAGGGATGATAAATACATACTGCTCTCTGAAATATATGGGAGTAGAAAGTATTAGACCGAAAGACAGACTCATAAAGGTAAAAAGTGATTGAAATTAGGTCTTAATAGGGGCAGTACTTGAGTAGATGTAATGGTGACATTTACCCTGCTGGCTGCTGTTACTAGGGCCACTTCTACTACTACGTGCATGAACAAAGCTAGACTGTCCTGCATATGTAGACTACTGTTAGGCACTATGACCAGCTGGAGTAGAAACTGGGCGAACGTCCCAGGGTCACTGTGTGCCACTGGTAATTTAATTACCTTGGCCATTTGTCAAGGATTACAAACAATCTAAAGTACTTAGGTGATATCAATTCCCCTAAATGATCCTGGTTCATCCGCTGCCCTCCCTTCCTCGGAGTCTTTAGTCTTATCCCACCGAGGAAGCAATGGGAGAGATGGAGGGACAATGGGGGAGAGAGGAAACAAGGAAGGTGTTTTTAGGACGGATGAGAACGTCCTGGTCTCTGAAAGCTATTGAATCATCCAGCTGCTACGGCCGGAAGTTAGCAAGGTCCGAGCGTGGCTTCCAGGACCGCTGCTTCGCTGGATCCTCGCTCCCAGCTCCGGAGAGGGAGGCGACAACGAGGCCGTACAAATGAAAGTAAAGTAAAAGGCCTTAAAAGGGAAGGAGGGCAGAACAACTCCCGGTTTGCGAGAAGAAGCGAGGAGCAATCAAATAAAGTGAAGTGATGATGCCCAATACAGCTCGCCCGTCCTGGTTTATAATGTAATCGTTGTGGGCCTCCTCAAATCTATTTCTACAACACCTTGGAGAGTGTTTGTTAGTAATGGGCATATGGGGCTTTCCCAAATAAAGTTGGTTTCATCAAATGAACTTAAAGGGTCCCATGGTCTTCAAATTTCAAAATTTCACTTTGTTTTTGCAAAGCAGAGAAAGGGGAGGTAACCTTTCCCCTTTATTGAGTTATGAGTCATAAGGGGCAAGGTTACCTCCCTTTCTCTGCTTTGCACGCCCAGAGACTTTGGCCCCCCCCATCGAGAGAGAGGACATCATGGCTTGCAAACAGCAACAATGAGTGGCAGTTGGTCAAGGCACACATACTTCAGATCAGGATTAGGGGACACTAAGGTCTATATAAAGACAATCAGATTACAGATAGGGGACCAATCAAGGTTATATAAAAAGAGACTTAGATAACAGTATAGGGGACACTAGGTCTATATAAAAAGAGACTTCAGATCAGTATTAGGGGACCACTAAGGTCTAGATAAAAGAGACTGCAGATACAGATTAGGGGACCACAAGGTCTAGGTAAAGAGACTTCAGATAGAGTATTAGGGCCCATAAGGGTTATGTAAAAAAGAGACTTCAGATACCGTATTGGGGACCAATAAGGTCATATAAAAGAGACTTCAGATACAGTATTCGGGGACACTAAGGTCTATATAAAAGAGATTTCAGATATCAGTATTAGGGACCATAAGGTCTATATAAACGGACTTAGCTACAGTAGGTAGGGACCCACTAAGGTCTATATTAAAAGAGAGCTATTAGATACGATTAGGGACCACTATGGTTAGATAAAGAGACTTCGATACGTATTAAGGGACACTAAGTGCTATATAAAAGAGGACTTTAGATAAGTATAGGGGACCCGAGGTTAATAAAAGGACTTTAGATACAGGATTGGGGACCATAAGGTCGATAAAAATAGACTTCAGACCAGTATGTAGGGGACACTAATGGGTCTATATAATAAGAGATCGAGATACGGTATTGGGGGAACAATAAGGTCTATATAAAAGGAGACTTCAGATCATTATTAGGGGAACGCTAAGGTCTATATAAAAAGAGCTTAAGATACATTTAGGGGACCACTTAAGGTCTCAATAAAAAAGAGATTCAGATTACAGTATTAGGGGACCACTAAGGATATATAAAAGAGGACTTCAGATACAAGTATTAGTGGACCGTATAAGGTCTATATAAAAGAGACTCAGACCTACAGTATTAGGGGACGGAAGGTATATATTAAAGAGACTTTCAAGAATACATATCGGGGACCAATAGAGGTTATATAAAAGAGACTTAAGATAAAGTATAGTGGGACCGCTAGGTCTATATAAAAGAGGACTCAGATACAGCTATTAGGGGACCACTAAGGTCTATATAAAAGGACTTCAGATAACAGTAGTAGGGGACCCCTAAGGTCCGATATAAAAGAGATCAGATACAGTATTAGGGGACCGCTATAAGGTCTAATATAAACGCGACGTCGATACCGTATAGGGACCAACTCGGTCTATTATAATAAGAGAGTCAGTACAGTATTGGGGACCGCTAGGTCGATAGATAAAAACGAGAGTCCAGATAAGTATTAGGGCGAACTCTAAGTCTATGGGCTGCTATAAATAAGCCGGGCCATAATACTAAGGTAGGGGGACTGGAGGCAACAAGGGTCCAGAAGCTAGATTTTTGCATTGAGTAGCATCTACAGCGGTAGCAGAGAGTAATAAAAACACTATAATAGTATGTTTTTTACGTTTACAGTCTGTAGCGCTAGGTAACGGAGTTGCTTTTGCGTGTTCAGGGTTCAGCAGCAGATGTGTTTGGACCACGCCCCCAGGGTTGCAGGACCCCTTCACCGGACCGCCTTACCAAACTGAAGGACGCTGTTCGGAGCCCCTGATGCCCTACCACACCTGCGCCGGTCATCTGCCCACTCAGGACGACTTCACATTTAGCGTTGTGAGTACTGGCTGCTAAGATAAGGATTTATAAATAAATGATTAAAAAGCCTTTTCTGTCGTTCCCAAAACCAACCATCGTTAAAAGAAAGTGACAGCAGCTGGTAAGTACATAGTTGACCGTAAAAAAAATCAACAACACACACACAAGTATTGCTCCCCTAGACAACTGTTACACTACCGGGTTAACCATGGGTGTGGGGTTGCCTTCTCCTCATTCCCAGATGTTGTGGTGGTTCTCACACACCATCTTACACCTGACACCGTGTTGGGGTTCAGTATTTAACCATAGCTGGTGATTACCATATATGGGACATTGACAGACGGAATCAGGGTGTTTCTACTCACGATGGGCCTGCGTGCAGCGTCTCTGGGGTCCACTGTGCTCCGAGATCCTGTAAACTTAGCCTGGAAACCACAAGGGAACAGCCTGCCCAGTGTGCCACGGGGAGGCGTGTACCAGTCTCGGCGTGAAAGAGGTATGTACCGGCGGTCGGGCGCCCACACTCAGCTCCTCTTTCAGTCCTGAGAAACAAAGGGCTGTCCGGTGGCAGTAGCTGGAAGCAGCATGCTAGAATGTAGGAAGGTAGATGCTGACTACAGGCTACTACTCCACACTACTGCTACTGACGAATCACACGCCCTGCGAGGCAAACACACACACAAACACACACACACCCACAACACACAAATGCATGCACGCACACGAGCCACAAGCACGCACGCACACGACCCCCCACACACGCACACACACATTGGGGGGGAGAAACACAGACACACAGTCAGAAGACAGCCAGAACCATACATCAAGGTGGTGACCAGATGTTCAGACAAACTCCAGGGGGACATGTCCGCTCAGAAGTGATTTCAACTCAAAACACGTAATGTTTTTATTTTGTAAAACTTAAAACGGGGACATACGAATAGAGTCTTGTTCTCTTATTAGGGGAGAGCCCCCCCCCCCCAAGGTATGATACTTAGAACCACCACGCGGCTACTTCTAATCCAATCCATACACCTTCAAGAAGAAAAGTCTAATATCAAGATAAAAAAAAAACAGTCCTAAACATTTCAAGATAGAAGGTCCTTAATAGTTCAGATTAGAAGTCCTAATATTTCAAGAAGAAGGTCCTAATATTTCGCTTGAAAGTTTAATATTTCAAATAGAAAGTCCAAATAGTTACTAATCTTTCAAGAAGAAAGCCACGATTGCAGAAGAAAGTCAAATTTCAAGATAGAAAAAGTCTATATTCAAATAGAAGAGTCATAATAGTCAGATTTCAACAGATAGAAAAGTTCTAATATTTCAAGCTAGAAACGTCCTTATCGTCAAATATTTCAAGATGAGAAAGTCCAATATTTCAGATAGAAAAGTATTATCATCTAAGAAAAGTCTCCATATTGCATAAGTTTGTATGTTTACTGAACTACTGGACAGCTTTGCTTTATGCTCAAGGGCTCGTTTCTGCAACGCTCATGAGAATCAGTACAACACACTATGCGGAATATTTCCTTTGACATTGACGGCGTCATTAAAGTTGCCTTGTACCTGTACCTGTGTAATGACAATAAAGTTGAATCTAATCTGATCTAATGGGGACCACCTGTTTCTCCCACTGGTGATACTTTAATTCTGGTATGAAAGACAATGCGAATCCTCCTATCTCATCTTTTTCCAACTTTTAATCACTATCATTAAGGAAATTTTCTCAATAGGCCTACTTCACAGTTTTCCAAAAGTCAAAGTAAACATTATTATCCCGCGAGGTGAAATTCATGTGGTCTTATACTTCACCTCAAAAGAATAAAAAACAACGCTTTAGAGAAAATATAGTCAGAAGAATTAATACAATTACAACCCCTTCATAAGACAATAGGAAGGTGTAACAATAAAAGCAGCCAACAGTCCATAAAAAAAGAGAAATTGAAGTGCCAGAGAGTTGCATAATTGTGCAATGACGATGAAATACCATTAATACGTCTAATACATATTGCTGTAGGCACAAAGGATTCACTGTACCTCGTGGTGGTAGTTTCTGCTGCAGAAACCGACCATCTCACCTGCTTCTACTAATGGACTTCTGATGGAGAGGATGAGCAGGATCATTTAGACATTCTTGTTAGAATAAACTCATTGACTTCAGTTTCTCAGTTGTTTCTAGTGAAAACTTAAAAGCCATCTCTTATTTAAACCTTTATTGGAAGTGTGTTTAGCTTGCACAGTCTCTGTATGTATACATGTCTGTATACATACATAAGTATGTACAGTATGTCTGTATGTATGTACAGTATGTCTGTATGTATGTACAGTATGTCTGTATGTATGTACAGTATGTTGGTATGTATGTACAGTATGTCTGTATGTATGTACAGTATGTCTGTATGTATGTCAGTCAGTCAGTCAGTCATTTCTAAAGAAACCCAAAGCCATGCTTTCATTTGTGCACTTCTTGAACTGTAGCTGATATTCTTATTGCAGCATTTTAGTTATTGTTCACCGTTTCGCTGCGGAGGAGGGTCTTTCTAGCCCACACAGCATTCTGGGATGGGAGAAAAACGTTCTCTGGTTCATTGGCATTTCTTTAAACCAATCCCAATCCTGCAGCGCTAAACGGTGCCTCTGCTAAATAGCATGAGGAAGCAACTTGTTTTGGTGGAACATGTGTATGTTCAGAAGTAGTTTCAGTCAACAGAAAACTCAGATTGGACAGATAGTCTAGTTAGCTGTCTGGATTTACCCTACAGAGATCTGAGG
>NW_022605583.1:109995-127837 GCF_008692095.1 Etheostoma spectabile | reverse complement strand
GCTACTTATACTGTTTTTCCTTATTGTCTATTGGTTTTTCCTTTCGTTCATGCTTTTATTTATTATTGTTGTTATTATTATTATTATGTCGTGTATTTTATTTTTATTATAATTGTTTTTTTTTTTTCTTTTTTAGTGGTATTTTCTTTTTTTTTTTTTTTTTTTTATTTTTTCTTTTTTGTTTTATTGTTTTCCTTTTTTATTGCGATGGCCTCGTGTTTTAGCACTATCCCCTTTTGCTGGTGTAACAGCAAATGCCCGCCTTTATAGGACTAATGAGGTTCTCTTACCCACTGAAATAAGGAATATCAAAAACCTATAGTCACGTATGTTGGAGCTTGAAATTATCTGCCGCCTTAACGTTCGTCCCTAATAGCGTTAAACGTCGAAGTAACGTTACGTTCTTTTCATGCGAATGGCTAAAATAGACTTGTTTAGCCATGAGGTCCCTAACGCACAGAGCAGCAGCGGCCGCGGTGCTCGCCTAACGCTAACAACCGGCATAGCTAGCTCTAAACAAATATAGGTCCTGACAATGGGTGTTAAAGTAATTACACTCCCCTACTGTCACGATAGCCTGGTATTTGGCTATATTTGTGTTCTGGTGGTTCGCATTAATTTTTTTAAAAAACCGGGGCTGCTTTCTCTTCTTTGTTGTTTCCTGTCCTTCACCAGAACATCCGGGGCCCGCGGTGAGTAAACACTTCCTGCTCTGCAACCCCTCTCTTGGGGACGTTCAGAAACGTTGTATTGAGAATTGTTTAAATTTTGTTTACGCTTTAAATAATATTAATGTATTTGGCCTTATTTAAAAGGCGATATGCTTGTGATCCTGGTCCACTCAATTTTAGCTTTTAAACCAACGCCGGTAGACTAAAATTACACCAACAACAACAACAAAAAAACAGAGAACGGCAAAGGCAAGGGTTTCAAAATTTAGCGAGTTGTTCTGTCCGTTATCACAGGTCACTCATCCGAGAAAGAAGCAAGTATTTCAAGAAAATCCACGGAACACCGCCTGAATGCTACCTAATTACAAACAGAAACGCAATCATGGTTTAGTACGCCGTGAACAAATTTGGAGTAAATGTTTTGTTTAGCAATCATGAAGACTATTAAGCCTATTGCTGTCGGTTTTTTTTTATTTTCGCACTCAGTTGTTTACGTTCTCTCAATAAAAAAGCTCCCTGAGGCGCCCCTGCTAACGTTAGCATGATTGTGGGACTTGTTTGGCGTTGAGAGCTGACAAGAATCACCATGAACTGAAAGAACTCTGACAACTAAAGCCCAGCTGGTTATTCTAACCATCCCCGTTCACACTCGCTACGTTTATTTTTAACTGTAGCTTGGCTATTCAAGTCTTGTTTCTAACGCTAAATTACCTAAGTATTTTAAGCTCAGGCTCAGCTAGCTACCCCGTCCCTGTTTGCTTGATACCACTTTGGGCCGAAAAATAAACGTTTTTTTGTTTAATTGCTACAGACTATTATCTGAGCAAATGTAGCTACATTTGAACAGACCGAGAGCTAACAACAAATAAGATCAATCGGTGACTATAAACTTTTTTTCTTTTATAAGACCTTAAACTCACAACAACCCCCCATTAGCCGTTTACCACCATGCTCAAAGTCAGTGACTTAAATACTTGTTGGTCCCCACCAAAACTCAGTTTATGAGATAATATTAGGAAAATACATAATGACTGCCCATACTGTGTCATGTTTGACTGCATGTAATTGTGCTGTCCACACCTGGATTACTTTTTGGCTATGCATACATTAGATTTTCATTAGCTGACGCTTTGTTTGCCAAGTGACTTTCAGTAAAGTGCATTCCACCATGAAAAAGGTGCCATTAGTCCGATCTTGTCTCCAAGCAGGACATCGACCATATACTCTTGATTCACACGTGGTGTTCTTCTAGTCTCACACCATCCTGCGTGTTGCAAGCCCACCAATGGGTGGCCCTAGTAAGGACGACCGATTATGAATCCGTCCCGCGTGTATGGAAGTTGAGCTGATGGTGCTGTTTGTTGAAGGACTGGAGCGCTTAGTATACAAGTACTGACTTCTCAGTGCTCCTTGCTTCCACGTGATTTCCTCCCTGCATCCTTGAGGACCTTAGCTGCACGTCCCTCCATTGCAACACAAACACTATTCACTTGCAGGCCTCGCACTATGTTAAAATGTGCAATTTTACTTCTATTGATCTGATGTTTACAAAGCCCCAGCATTACCTTTCATTACCTTGTGGGATGAATAAGTGTCCTCCTTCTTGAATGCCCGTAACTTGTTGAACCTAGTAATCTTTATGTATCCTCATTGTTTGACTTTGTATCCGTTTTTGAAGTGCCCTATGACATGGTAAATGATCACATTTCTCCGACGCGTAGAAATCGATTTTTTTTCCTCTCATCTCTCTTTTTTCATTCATTCACATACATCGATAACACGCGGTGCCACGGCGCGGGCATGCCAGCTGGCCACAACAACTTGGGTTTTAGGACACTTTGACATGCGACCTTATGATAATTTGCCTTCCCACACGTACAGTAAAGCTCAACATGAGAGCACACAATCCCCATTAGTTTGCCACATAGGTGCAAACAGTTTGACAAAATTCCTTCCATCTGTGTCCCATGTCGAAACGAAAATACCCTTTGTCTGTTTTCCTCTCATGCCGATGATCTGGGTTTAACATGATTTATATCAATGTTGTAATATGCTGATCTCTTCCCCTACTGCAGGAGTGTGTAAGATTACGCGGGCATTTAAAAGAATGACCCCCACAGTTACCTCGATAAACGTAACGACAATCAGCCATCTGTTCGACTTCATCGCCGCCTGGCGGACCTCAGCTGTTTGGTGTAAGTTGAACAGGAAAGAACTAAGTGCCATTAAAATTTGAATTCAAAGTTATGAGATAAAAAGTGTAGTCTGGCACAAATCTCATGTCCCAGAGTGCTTCAGCTGACTGAATTCATCAAGATGGTGGGTCCTTTCAATATATTGAATACAATGGGACAAAATATCGATACATCACTAATATGTTGTCCCACCTTGCGTACCTACCTCGTTACTCTGGCGCCAAACATCGATACTTAATTAAAATAAGCACTTTACTGGATTTCCCTGGCTCCCAGCGACACTACTTCATGTCCCCTTGAGGCGGCGGTTACAGTGAGCGGGTACGCCTCTCTATGCCTGATCCCTGTTGATTTGGGTTCCGCGGGTGGCCGTCCTTCCGTCCGTCCGTCTGTCTGTCCGCCAGGGCAGCCAGCCTCAAAGAAATGGGAAACTGTAATGGTATTCTTTGTGCTGCCCATCTACCGTGCCGACCACAGACGTACCATGCCGTACAAAACAAGGACTGGTATCAAAGATGAAGATCTACGTGCTGCTGCGCCGTCAGCCAGCATCAGCAAGTAAGCCTCTGAGAGGGGGGGGCAATATTATTTTTCCGATCTGTAACTGTGGTTCAACTTGTTTGAGTAACTTGTTTTGACCTAGCTTTTTATTATGATCTAATTTTTTTACGATTTTTTTGCTCATGGGAGAGGTTGCATTTTTGTATTTTAAAGTGTTTCCTTATTATAAGATTTCAATTAATACTAAGTGTTCTCTCCGTCTTGTTGCCCTCCTGTTTGCCATTTCTTCTTTTCCTTTTGTATTGGTTTCCTTCTATTGCACATCTTATGGTCTTTTCCATATAGCTAATTTCTTTTGTTTTCGGTTTGATCTTATTATTCTATAAAAGCCATTATTTCAGGATTGGGATACTATCATTCTGAAAAGTCCCTTGGCCTTTGAAATTAAAATACCCACCCATCATCACACCCTTCACCCACACTAGAAATGCCATGGTTGTTTGCATTTGAGAGTTGATCTTAGATCCCCTGCCTATCTCTATGAATGGTGAAGGGTTGTGATGAAGGGGTGGGCTGTTTTAATTCCAAGGCCAAGGGACTTTATCGGAATCAATATTATCCTGATTCCATTAATACTGGCTTTCAAAAACTACTGCCTCTCCTCTTGGGAATTAACATAGGGGTGGTCTAATATTTTTATTACCGATACATTTCATCGACAAGAAAATTGTGTCCTTAAAATCCGGTTTTTTATTTCATCTTTTTAGCACAACCGTAGAGGTCCTTAGACTCCTGTGAGAGCATTGCAGTGTGACATTGTGCTGGTCAATAAAGTAAACCTGATTTCCCCCTTTTCACTCAAAAGGATCAATTACAGTCTCCTAGTCTGGAAATAGATTTTATAAACATTTCCATCAATTTTATTCTGATATCATTCATACAAGTTATTTTGAGACACTCCCAGAGAGAGGTGGGTCTATCCACGTCATTAATTTCACAATGACCCAACAGTCTCGTAGTTTTCCTCCAGAGCAGCACCAAGTGTGACAGTGTCAGAAACCTGACAGACCACGGCTCTTGGTAAGGCGGCGCTCTGATGACGGTTGGGATTTATATGAATAGTGCATCAAACAGTCACAATAAAGATAATAGTGATTAGAATACTATTTTAGCGGTTCGTTCTGGGCCAGCAAGCGGACAGGCGTAGCGGACTGGTAGTCGGGCGTAGCAGCGTTACGCGACCTGGTGACAGCTGCTACCCATGATTTTTGGAGCCGTCGTTGATCAAGGAAACATCTGGGGAAAAGAACATAAGGACTTTCCGGGAGTGACTGCCCCCAGAGCTAGGTTAGTAACCGCCCATTTCATGGGCAATGGATCACATAAATGGGAAAGATAAAGGAAAGGAAGCTCATTCCCCCAGCAGTCTAAACTTTACACAGAACAAGAGGAACCGGTCAAGAGAGTGACCTGGCCGGGCTGTCCTGCCTGCGTCTCTCGTATTTTTATTAATTTTGATTATATGGTAATTATCTGCTGACTTTTGACGAGAAGCCAGAGAGAAGGGTGTCGTTGTCTGCGTTTATACACCCTCCCCGCCACTCCTCACTCCCTAACAGAAGCTTCATCAGATAGGAGATTTTGTAAGTTTACTCTTAAATAAGTGGTGACTGTGGTCTGGAACCATCTGGAAACCATATTTGCCGTGTTAGTTTCCCGGGCTTTCCAAAAACATAAGCCTTTAGGAATAAGATTAGAAAAACATTTCTTGGTGTCTTGTGTTTATCTACTTGTCTCTTTTCTCTTCCTTTATTTTTTTCTTCCTCATTCCCTTCGGTCTTTCCCGTTTTTTGTGTCTTTCTGAGTTCTCATTTGACTGTAGAAACTGCAGGCTACTAAGAATTTTATTATGGGAATACAATTCAAAACTCTATTTGTTTCTTTTCTTGGTTGTCCCACCCTCCTCCGGATGGTTTTCCCCCTTTATTTCTTCTTTTTTCAAGCCTTTTCATCTTCCCTCTTCTTTAGTGGTATTAAAAGTAGCACTGAGGATTATAACTACTCTTTGCATTTTTTTTTCATGGTAATTTCCTCTGTTTGGCACAATGTTGTATATTAAGCGCTTTCTCTAAATATTTGATTTTAACAACTCCCCTCAGTATAAACAGTTCTTTGACTCAAGGATTGCACTTCAAAAAAAAAATCCATAAGATGCAGGTAAGGAAAACCTGTGTAGCGGGGTGATTGGACAGAGCGGGGACACTGAAAGTGTCTGCCGCCTTGACGAGCGCGCGGAGCGCCATGCTCTCCTCTCCTCAGCGTGCCTCCTCGCCTCTCTCGTCGAGTGTTTTGCTTTTTTTTTTCTCTCTCCACTCCACCTTTTTGTTGTGATCTACTCCCTAGTCTCTGTTTCCTCACCACCCACCGCACCGGTACACACCCCTCCACCCGCCCCCCCGCCCGCCTCCTCCTCCTCCTCCGTCCCTCCACTCCTACTCACCACCCCTTCCTCCTTTTAGCACTGAAGACCACTGAGTGAGAATCGCATGGCGCAGGCCCCCTTGACCAGGACAATTAACACAAAGAAAGGGTGAGTTGTTTTTTTTTTTCTCCCCTCCTCTTGATTTTTTTTTTTTTTTTGGAATTGCGGAATTATCTAATGGCACCAACGATATGGGAAATCGCTCGAGGCTGGCGTGGAGAATGATATTCAACACAAGCCTTTTCCACCGCGATATATTAGCACATGCGTCAGCTGCGCGGTCCCCCCTCAGGGGACGAGGAGAAAAAATATTAAAAAAAAAAAACACAACAACAAGGAGCGAAACAGGGCATCGCATCCTGCACGTTCGTGACATCATGTCCTTTCCATGAACACACATTCACCTTACGTAACCTACAGACGCATCACGGACCCTGGTCCCTGCTAGTGCACTTGCCTCGCTGCAGTTTTAGATGAGGGCTTGGGTGCCTGGATTTCATTGGCGGATCGGTACCTCGGAGGTGTTAAACTGCGGGTTGTCGTTTTGAAACATTTTTTTTTTTTTAATTGTGAGGGGGTGGGGGGGGGTTGTCTTTTATTTAAGGGGTTCTCTACCCTGGAATGAGTCGGGACGGTGAGTAATGTCTACTTGCTTGAACTTGCCGACTTTTCAACATTTGCCTGCTGCTGGCTTTCTCTCGTTTACCACCCCCCTCATCCATGAGGACAGACATTCCCATCCAGAACGCAGGGGGGGGGCGCTTATACAGCCGAGGCGTTCGGCACTCCGCTCTGCAATGATGCGCCCACAAAGCTCCCATAGTCCTCTCTCCGCGTGCATGTCACTTAATCGTGGCCTACAATATGACACGATTATTGGTAAAACGTACCCCCCCCCACCCGCCTTCCCCCTCTCCGCGCTCATCCCTCCATCCAGTGTCTGAATCACCAGAGATGGCAAAAGTATCACTTTCTGTACTACTTAAGTAATAACAGATCTTGGTTAAAAATAATCGCCGTAAAAGTGAAGTACTGATTAAACTTCTTTTACTCAAGTAAAAGTAACACAAGTAAGGCTTGAATTACTTAATTATCAAAAGTAAAATGAGCCTTGCAAAGCACCTTGATCCACACAAATGTTACTAGAGAGACGCTGAGGAAACTTCAGTGACATGGGGACACGTCCTTTTTAGATGTCAATGACTACATGTTTAAAGGGAATGTCTGCCAAAGCCTAAACATCACATATATGATTAGTATATACATGAGCTGGACGCCAGGTTAATACATTCGTGACTTATTGGCAGAATATGACATTCATTGTGATTCTGTGAGAGATGCACAGATCCAGTTCCTATTTGTTTCTCTTTCCCTTAACAAAAAATGATCTCATGTGATGTTGTCTCAATATGGCTTCTGGCCATAACAATAAAGGATTAACATATGATGACTAAAACAAACCCCCCCCACTAATGAGAAGTTCCCCAGCACATTGGCCAGAGCTCCTTCTGATGCCTACTTTGCTCAAACAGTGCTCCAGATAAGCTGGAGGCTGATGGAATCCATTTGTGTTTTCTTCAAGTTTCAATATCATTCCGCCCTATACTATATGGTGCTACGTTAACACAATCATACTACTAGGGGCTAACCGTTAACACACAACACGCCACATGATTTGGCTGTGGAATAATGCAGAATGGCCGAATCTGTTGAGTTGTCCTTAGTCGTGCGATCCAATGCACGTACAAGTAGAATATTTCCCCCATTTTAGATTGACTATGTATTGATGAGGAACCACAAATAAGGATAACCCAGTGAAATTACTGTGAAAGTTGGAGGACTAGAGAGGATTGGATTAAAGCTGATCGGTCCAACTCACCCCAGTGTGTCTGTTAAACAGACGATCACAACTTCTGTCTCAGCTAGTTTCCATCCACTTGTCAATTGATTCATTGATCTGAATTCGTGTCAAAAAAAACACACTCCATAGCGACTAAAGCTGGTGACTGTTGATTAATATCACGTTCAAACCCGCTTACAGGTTGAAGAACACTACCGAGAGACCACTAGCTAACAGGTGAAGCCACACCAGACCACTACGCTAACATTGAAGAACACACCAGTACCACTAGCTAACTGTGAAGAAACCCACCAGACCCCTAGCTACAGGTGAACACCACACCAAGCACCCTGATCTAACAGGTGACAGACACACAGAACACTAGCTACGGAAGAAAACAAAACACAACCAGAAGCCACTAGCTAACAGTGAAAACCACCAGAAACCACTAGCTAACAGGTGACCGAACACACCAAACCACAGCTAACAGGTGGAAGACCAACCAAACCACAAGCTAACAGTAAACCACACACCAGAACCACTAGCCTACAGGTGAAACACAACCATCCACTAGCTGAACAGTAAGAACCAACCAGAAACCACTAAGCAAGACAGGTGACGACCACACCCAGAAACCACTACTAACAGTGAAGAACAACCCCAAACCACAAGCTACAGTGAAGAACCACCAGAACCACACTGCTTACAGGTGAAGACACACACCAGAACACCACAGCTAACTTACTTTAATGTAGAAGAACTATAAGACCAAACAACAGGCTTAAGTGAACTGACAACAGGAGGGAACGAACTAACAGTCCAAAGACTCTCACACCCAATTCAGCTGGTTATCCTCTGGTACACGCTTGTCCCCCTTTTTCATTTCTCTCACTTGTTTTCTCCGTGTAGCGGCGCGCCCCGCCTCGCGTGTGGGTGCGCGTGTCCGCGCTATTTTCCGACATACCTCTTGTAGCAAACTCAAGTACGAGCCAATTTTTTTAAAATGTAAAGGTATAGAAAGTACCCGATATTTGTGTTAAATGTAAGGAGTGAGAAGTAAAAAGTTTCACAAAAATAAATCAGTAAAGTACATTAAAAATATCCACGAACTATGGTACAGAACAGTAACTTGTAACTGTGTTACTCCCCTCTGCGATGCCCACTCCCAGACAGCCAAAGCTGATGAAAACTGATGAATCATTATTGATTCTTGTGTCATCTCGCCGCTCAGATGAGGACGTAGAGCTGTGAACCGTCGGGTGACCCTGACAGCTAGATCTGGTGTTTTATTGTGCCCCCCCCCTCCCTCCCTCTCCCCGCTATCCCCGTACCTGGAACACGCAACGAATCGATGCCCATCCGCAGAGGAGGACGCCGTCTGTCCGACCCGCCCGCCTCGGCTGGCATCGCGCCGCCTCCCTACACCTGAGCCCGGCCACGACTTCCCATATGCACCCCATAAACTCAGCCGACCACTCTGTATGGGGCCTCTCACCTATGAAGTATGGTCCGTGTTGGGGTCGTCTCCTTCTGGCGAGTGGATACATGAATGCCTCATAGTAAAGAGATATAACTCAGGATGTTGCCAATGGTTTCATCATGTTTACTTTAAAATTGTTCCATCAGTGTATTCCTATCCTCTGGTTTGGGACCCACACCTGAATGGTTGTCTGAGCTTTCTGCAAATTATCTCATATACTTTTTAAGATATTGTTCTTGGAAATACGATTCCCCTCTGCATGCATTCAACTTAACAATCTCAAGAGAAGAGAGATGCACTCTTTGGTTTGACTTCTCTACTTCTGGTGATACAGGGGTACAGTGAAAAGGCTGGAGACCACCTGGTCGGGCATCCGTTACATACCAGCTACTGTTCGTTTGTTTCTTTGACAATCCATCATATAAGCCATTATCACGCAAAAAATTTTATAACGTCTCAGCTGATTTGTCCACTCTTTTTTGTATCATTGTAACGGATTATTTTTCTGTATTTTGGACGTTGGTTGGACTCAAGATAGAGCACTGGGCTCTGGAACCGTTGCCATTTAAGATGTCCATGCACCGTCTTCACAAAGACGGTTTATGGGCTTAACCAGGAAATGAATTAAACTGAAAGGCTGAAAGTAAATACATAATGGGAAACCATAATTAAACATTACACATCATTAATAGGAACAAATGATTTGCTTCACAGAGCCTGTGGTCTGTCCAGGTTTTCGCTAAAAGGAAGTTTTCCCTCAACCCTGTCAACTCTGAGAGAACTACTACGAACTTGTTGGTCCCTTGTAAATTATGGTGGTCTGAGGACATGCTCTACTGTAATTGTCCTGAATTAACGCTTCGTTATGAATTGAAACTTATAATAAAATAACATAGCAATTGAGAGACAGCCAAGCCATGGCAATGTGGACTGTTGGGGAGGGCCACTAGGAACTTGTTAGCAAAGGATCTCATTTCAGAAAGTTGTCAATGGACCTTTTTCACACAATTAAAACTCCTACATAAAAAATAATTTTGAATATAGCAATTCGCAAATAGTTTGCTTTGCCATATTAAGAGTAAAATGTGTGGTATTTAAGTTGGTTTCTCCAAAAAATTGGATCCTTCAATAGTACTAAAACACCAATGCATTGTCTTTGTCCGTAGTTGACTAGAGAGGATGAAGACGGGCTCGTTCTACCTTGATGTTTTGTGGTAGTGATCGACTCTTATTATGAGCCAACACAAGAACATGGTCGTAGAGGATCAAGGAGTATTAGTATTATATACAGGGACAGGTGTGTCTTCAGTATGATTTAATGTCCTCTTAAACCATTGTTGCCATGCCTGCAATTTCTGATTTGCCTTAAGGATCAAAAATGCATATTTTAATATTGTGTGTGGTTTCTCTTTGTCTTTACAGTGACCCCCAATCCCCTGAATGCTTCCTTCATGGGACTAATGAGGTAATAAAGATCTACAACAGAGAGGGACTCAATATAAAAAATAAAAATGATAATTGTGAGATGTGGATATGTTCTTGGCACATTGGTAGTTGTGAGATGTGTAGGGGGGCTGGACAGTGTTAGATGAGAGGTGTCTGTAATACTGCGTGTCAGTTCCTCAACGCCAAGCGGCCCACCAAAATCGCCTGATTTCAACCTCCCCCAGCTCAGAACTGAGACCTGCTCATAAGCTCCTCCCTGGGGAGGCCTCCTCTTCGCAGTGCCCCGTGAGTGTTGGAGCCACAGCAGCAGCATCACCAGGGCTTTCTCCAGAAGATTTTTTTTTCCTTCTGTGCCTGAAACAGCTTCCCCGTTACTTCTGCTAACTCATGTCTGTTTTCTCTCCTTTCCACTCTCTTCTCTCTCCTCGGTGCTGTGTCTGCAACCCTCCCTTTTCTCCTCCTCCAGAGCCCCGTCTCTCTGCTGGGGACGGTCGTGTTTCCCCCGACCCACCCCCACTGGGTGTGGTCTGTCCTTTCCTGAGGAGGGCCCTCCTGTCATCGCCTGGAGGGTGTGAGAAGACCCCGCATTGGTGCAGGCGGACACCTTGGAGGCTGGTTCTTGAGCAAGGAAAGGAAGGAGAGGAATAGAGGAAGCGGATGGGCAGAAGGTGGCATGGTGTCATCCTCCAGCAGAGCCTGCAGAGGAGTGCTGAGATCACGAAGAGCAGACCATAGGCTCATGGAGGGCAGGCGCGGCCCAGAGCCTGCGCGGACACATAGCGCTGTCCTCTCTAGACTTACTCGCCGGCCCTCTCCCTCTTCCCACCATTGTACCATACATGCCCAGTCTGGACCTTGCCCATCAGAGACCTATAAGAGCAAGGAGCAGTGGAGCCTCCCCGCCCCCTCCTGGCTGTTGGTCCCAGGCTGCCACTTCTCTACAGACCTGCTGCCCCCTCCTCAGCTGAATGCGGGCTCCTGCCTGGAACGTGTTTCCCTGCTGCTTTCTCCGAGACCTCCTTTTCTGTGAAGTCCTGCCAGACAACCAGTAGGTTATCCATCACAAGGCTGGCTTCCCAGTGTGACCAGGGTTCGTCCCTTATCACCCCAACCCGAGAACAGCAGGCGACGGCACCGGGCTCACTCATCCTGCAGGGGTGCCCCTCTTCACATCCAACCCAAGCTGCTTTCATACATTCAGCCAGCGAGTGCCAAATTAGCCCGGCCAAGCCTTCTGTGCCAAAAAACCCACTCCAGGTCTACGTTTAAGTTCTTCCTGGGACGCCTCACCAACAATGATTTAGCTGTCCCAACCTCCAGGCCAGAACGCCTGCTTGCTCCGCCGCCAAGCCACCATGCAGCAGCTCCCCAACCGTCAGCCTTCAGCTTTGGCAACCAGGGCGCTTCGTGCTCCATCCTCAGGGACTCTTCCAGTGCCAAAACCCTTTCCTTCTCCGCGCCAGTCCCCTGTAACCATCTCCCACTGCTGCGCAGCTCCTCCGCTCCTGACCCCAGTCATCCGGGCCTTGCCTCCGACGCTCGTATACCCCTCGCACTGGGCATCTCGTAGATAGGCTTACTCAGATCCTGACTGTGCCCCAAAGACAGCTCAACTTCAGCCCCCGTCTTCACCACCTCTTCAGGCAGCTAGCGCTCCGCCAGCCACCAGGCTGTCAGGACCTTTGCGCTACGTCAGCAACCCCTACCGTCTTCCAGATGCCATCACAGCTGGCTGGAACCTACACTCCAGGAGACAGGGGCAGCGCACCACCCTGGTCCCACATCCGCTCTTGAACCACATTACGCTGATTACAGTTCAGGGGTGCTTCCCCCAGATCTCACTTCCATCTCGATCGTGAACGGCCCCTCAGTAGTTCAGGGCCTGCCCTTTGCTGCCCAGGCCCGGCTGCTCACACCTGGAGGACAGAGGACAGCTGAGTCTCCAGCAGCCCTCTGTTGTGCGGATGCCAAAAGCCCATGTCAGAGGAGAGGACCGGCTCAGAGGAGCCCTTCCACCAACTCCCACGGGAGCTGCCACATCTGTCTCAAGTATTTGCAATCAAATCTTCTATCATGTTTATATGTATTTTTACTCATCCTGAGGGAGTAGCTCAGCCTTTAAAACAGTATAGTGGAGAGTGGGGGGGGTGCTGTGGCAGCAATCCAAATCTGAGAAAAGTGAAATCCAAATCTGAGAAACCATCTTAGCTCGGGCTTGAAGAAAAACTCTTAACCATAAGTCCTGTGTTACAAACTGGATGTATTTTTTGAAGAATGAGGCTTTTAAAGCTGAAAAAGGTTTTATTCAAAATAGATATTTGTAGTGCTGAGAAATGTAGGATCCTACACTTACATGGAACCTGAACGTCAGGGCATCTCTGCCTTCGCAGCTTGAATTTGACTGTTGTTTTTTTTTAACATCTTCCTCTCCTTTATACTAATCGCTGGGTGCCCTGTAAACTTCTTCTGCACCTAAATTCCATGTAAAACATAATGACATTAACGTTAACAAACAAGGCTGTGTTCACTATTATGGACTACACAGGGATTTTTATTACCGGAGTCTGCCAAACTGTATAACTGCCTTTGCAAAATGGTCAGAAACATGTTAAATATACTGGATTTTGTTGTTAAATTGCTAAAACTTAATAAACATACTGGGGGTATCGGAATCAGAATCAGCTTTATAAGCCATGTAGGACACATACGAGAATTCTGCTTTGGATCGTATTTGCCACATGTACTTACACATACAAACAAACCACAAAGCAAACAACATATACACACAATATATACACACTATAAACAGAAAATCATAGACAGGTTGAGGCATCAGTGAAATGAAAAGTGCAAAGTATGCGGAGTTAATTATATTAGATAGTTTGTGTATTATGATAGTTTTAGATAATTATTTTTTATTATGAGCATAGTGCAAAGGGTGTTGGATAAATAATATTATGTTATTATGAAAGTATTAATTTCAATATAACGGTATGAACAGCTCTGAAATAGAGAATGATAATAATAATAAGTGGACCCAGTAAACCAGTGCTGGTTAGAGACAGTGTTGCTGGTTATTGCACAGAATGGAACCTGACACTATGGGTCAAAATCAGCTGTTCACTCAGAGTGATGCTTTGGAAAGAAACTGTTCTGAGTCTGTTGTTTTTGGCGTACAGGGCTCTGTAGACTCTACCACAGTGTGTGCTGGTGAGAGGAGGGTCTGCAGTGATGGTTCCTGCCCGTTCCTGAACTCTGGAGAGTATGAGGTGGACGGAGGCAGTCCTAACTGTCGGTTGTAGTCCTCGCCTGTCCTTTCTGGTGCAGATACCAAACCAGACAGTCATGGATGAGCAGAAGACACAGACAGATAGCTTGTGTAAATGGACCAGCTGCTCCCTTAGGCAGTTTAGCTTCCGGAGCTGGCGTAGGAAGACCAGCCTCTGCTGGGCCTTCTTGATGATGGTGTCAGTGTTGGGCTCCCCCTTAGGTCCTGGATTTAGTTTATCCCAAGGATTCCACAGCGACACAGGGTTGTTTGAGTATGGTGATGGGGGTCGAGCGGGGGGTCAACATCCCTCTAGGCCGACTCATAACCGTCCCGGATGAGGCCCATGACCGTTGTGTCCTCAGAACCTTCAGAACTTTTAACAGATGGGTGTCATTGGTGTAAGAGAGAAGAGCCGGTGGGAGAGCACACACCCCTGGGGGCACCAATGTTAATATCTGTTTGCTGGATTTATGTTCTTCAGCCTCACCTGCTGACTTCCTGTCAGTCAGATTTGTGGTCCACTGAAGGTGGATGCTGGCACGGCTGGAGGCTGGTGCTTGAACGCTGAGGGTAAGTCCACCAACAGGTTCCTTGGCATATCCCCTGGAAGTCGAGGTGTTGCCGAGAGTAATGCAGTCCCAAGTTGACTGCATCAGCCACAGACCTGTGTAGCCCGTAGCAAACTGCAGCGGTCCCCGCAAGGGGGATGTGATGTCCTTCAGTGGGCCAACACCAGCCCCTCTCAAGGACTTCATGACTACATATGTCGAGCGACAGGCCTGTAGTCATTCGAGTCCAGAGATGGAGGGTTTTTTTGGGGACTGGATGATTGTGCAGCGTTTGAAGCAGGAGGAACTTAGATAGCTCCATGTCTGTTGAAGATCTGAGTGAAGATGGTGGCCAGCCTGATCTGCAGGATGGTTGACACACCATCGGTCCAGGAGCCTTTTCTCGTCTTCTGCCTCTGAGAGCTGGCGCACCTCCACTTCACAGATTGTGAGTGCAGTTGAGGGTCAGTGGGGGAGGGTACTGACTGAAGTTGAGAAGGGTGTGTGGGTCGGGGTGTGACTGTGGGGCTTTTCAAACCTACAGTAAAATCCATTCTCCTGTGATTGGTATGTTCTTCAGCCCCTCTCCACACAGTGCCGCGGTCATTGTTGGGGGGTGGTTCTCCTGTAGACTGGAGTGTCTTCAGGCCTCCCACACTGGCCGAGGGTCAGTGTTGGGGGGGGTGTTCTCCTGTAGACTGGTGAGTGTTTCAGGCTCTCACACTGCCGAGGGTCATGTTTGTGAGCGATTTTCCAGCTCATCAGCAGTAGCTCCTCTTACTGCTTTTATATACATACAGATATATACATACATATATATATATATTTAAATATATATATATATAGATATATATATTATATATAATATTATATTAATCACATGAATACATAAGACAAGAAAAAGTGGCTGCTTAAACTGTCAATATTTTAAAGTTAAGCATGGTGCACTCCTGGCAACCAATCTGTGATGTTTTTAACATATTTTTGCAATTAAATGGTCAAATAAGATGTCTTTTGTGGCCTGCTGCAGCCCTATGGACAAGTCCTCCAGCATGTGTCAGTGCAGCCCACCACTGCAGGCTGCAGTCCTCCTCTCCCCCTGTGGTCACAGTCCCTGCAGCCTTCCCCTGAACCACCTTCTGGCTCCTGATCCAGCTGTGGAGAATCCCCAAACTTGCGCTGTCCCCTGCAGACATGACCCAGGTGTGGGAGGTAGAACCCACTCACTGGACCAAACGAGGCCTTTATGCAACATCTTCAACAGGTCAGTGAGTCAGAGCTTGTGCAGGTTTACGTTGGTGTACAGGCTCCTCCTCATGAGCGTTTGTGTTTCTAATAGTCATTAGTAATAGGGCAAGTGATAATTCAACATTGTTTATTGACTTTCAGTGAATCACATTCCTTCCTCTGCCCTTCTCTTCTATATATGCCTTGGCTGGCTTCCTTTGTGTTGGCGTTCTAACCTCTGGTGGATTTCTGAGGACTATGTTACCTGGTCCTCAGATCTCTGCAGGTAAACCAGCAGCTAGCTAACTATCTTCCATACTGAGGACTATGGTTACCCTCAGATCTCTGCAGGGTAAATCCGCAGCTAGCTAGACTATCTGTCCAATCTGAGGACATGGTTACCTGTCTCCGATCTCTGCAGGGTAAATCCAGACAGCTAGGCTAGACCATCTGTCTAATCTGAGGACTATGGTTACCTGGTCCTCAATCTCTGCAGGGTAAATCCAGACGCTAGCTAGACTATCTGTCAATCTGAGGACTATGGTTACCTGGTCCTCAGATGTCTGCAGGTAATCCAACAGCAAGCTAGACTATCTGTCCAATCTGAGACTATGGTTCGCTGGTCCAGGTAACCATAGTCCTCAGAAATCCACCAGAGGTTAGAACGCCAACACAAAGGAAGCCAGCCCAAGGCATATATAGATAGAGAAGGGCAGAGGAAGGAATGTGATTCCACTGAAAGTCAATAAACAATGTTGAATTATCACTTTGCCCTATTACTAATACTATTAGAAACACAAACGCCATCACTGAGGAGGAGCCCTGTCACACCAACGTAAACCTGCACAAGCCTTACATCACTGACCTGTTGCAGATGTTGCATAAAGGCCTCGTTCTGGCTCAGTGAGTGGGTCACCTCCTCCACTACTCGGGTCATGTCTGCAGGGGACAGCGCAAGTTTGGGGATCTCCACAGCTGGATCAGGAGCCAGAGGTGGTTCAGGGGAAGGCTGCAGGACTGTGACCACAGGGGGAGAGGAGGACTGCAGCCCTGCAGTGGTGGGCTGCACTGACACATGCTGGAGGACTTGTCCATAGGGCTGCAGCAGGCCACAAAAAAGACATCTTATTTGACAATTTAATTGCAAAATATGTTAAAACATCACAGATTGGTTGCCAGGAGTGCACCATGCTTTAACTTTAAAATATTGACAGTTGTTAAGCAGCACTTTTTTCTTGTCTTATGTAATTCAGTGTGAATTATATATATATATATATATATATATATATATATATATATATATATATATATATATATATGTATGTATATATATGTATGTATATAAAAGCAGCTAAGAGGAGCTATGCTGATGAGCTGGAAAATCGCTTCACAAACACTGACCCTCGGCCAGTGTGGAGAGGCCTGAAGACACTCCCAGTCTACAGGAGACCACCCCCCCCAACACTGACCCTCGGCCAGTGTGGAGAGGCCTGAAGACACTCCCAGTCTACAGGAGACCACCCCCCCAACACTGACCCGCGGCCAGTGTGGAGAGGCCTGAAGACACTACCAATCTACAGGAGAATGGATTTTACTGTAGGTTTGAAAAGCCCACAGTCACACCCCGCCCCCACACCCTTCTCAACCTTCAGTCAGTCACCTCCCCCCCACTGACCCCTCACCTGCACTCACAATCTGTGAAGTGGATGTGCGCCAGCTCTTCCAGAGGCAGAAGACCAGAAAGGCTCCTGGCCCAGATGGTGTGTCACCATCCTGCAGACCAGCTGGCCCCCATCTTCACTCAGATCTTCAACAGATCACTGGAGCTATCTTAAGTTCCCTCCTGCTTCAAACGCTCCACAATCATCCCAGTCCCCAAAAAACCCTCCATCTCTGGACTGAATGACTACAGGCCTGTCGCTCTGACATATGTAGTCATGAAGTCCTTTGAGAGACTGGTGTTGGCCCACCTGAAGGACATCACAGTCCCCCTTGCGGGACCCGCTGCAGTTTGCCTACAGGGCTAACAGGTCTGTGGCTGATGCAGTCAACTTGGGACTGCATTACATCCTGCAACACCTCGACTCTCCAGGGGAATATGCAAGGAACCTGTTGGTGGACTTCCCCTCAGCGTTCAACACCAGCCTCCAGCCCGTGCCAGCCTCCACCTGTCAGTGGACC
>NW_022605583.1:109666-109985 GCF_008692095.1 Etheostoma spectabile | reverse complement strand
TGACTGACAGGAGTCAGCAGGTGAGGCTGAAGAACATAACATCCAGCAAACAGACTATTAACATTGGTGCCCCCCAGGGGTGTGTGCTCTCCCCACGGCTCTTCTCTCTTTACACCAATGACACCCATCTGTTAAACTTCTGAAGTTCTCTGAGGACACAACGGTCATGGGCCTCATCCGGGACGGTTATGAGTCGGCCTACAGACGGGATGTTGACCCCCCCGCTCTTCACCCCCATCACCATACTCAACAACCCTGTGTCTGCTGTGGAATCCTTGGGATCAACTATATCCCAGGACCTAAAGTGGGAGCCCAACAC
>NW_022605583.1:109338-109656 GCF_008692095.1 Etheostoma spectabile | reverse complement strand
ACCATCATCAAGAAGGCCCAGCAGAGGCTGGTCTTCCTACGCCAGCTCCGGAAGCTCAACCTGCCTAAGGAGCAGCTGGTCCACTTCTACACAGCTATCTGTCTGTCTTCTGCTCATCCATGACTGTCTGGTTTGGATCTGCCACCAGAAAGGACAGGAGCAGACTACAACCGACAGTTAGGACTGCCCTCCGTCCACCTATACTCCTCCAGAGTCAGGAAACGGGCAGGAACCATCACTGCAGACCCATCTCACCCTGAACACCACCTGTTGGTAGAGTCTACAGAGCCCTGTACGCCAAAACCAACAGACTCAGGA
>NW_022605583.1:99526-109328 GCF_008692095.1 Etheostoma spectabile | reverse complement strand
CCACAAGCCATCACTCTGATGAACAGCTGATTTCTGACCCATAGTGTCAGGTTCAATTCTGTGCAATAACCCAGCAACACTGTCTCTAACCAGCACCTGTTTACTGGGTCCACTTATTATTTATTCATCATTCTCTATTTCAGAGCTGTTCATACTGTTCATATTGAAATATAATACTTTCATAATAACATAATATTATTTATTCCAACACCCTTTGCACTATGCTCCATAATTAAAAAATAATTATCTAACAACTATCATAATAACTATAACTATCATAATTATAATTAACTCCTGCATACTTTGCACTTTTCATTGCACTGATGCCTCAACCTGTCTATATTGTTTCTGTTTATAGTGTGTATATATTTGTGTGTATATGTTGTTTGCTTTGTGGTTTGTTTTGTATGTGTAAGTACATTGTGCGCAATACGATCCAAAGCAGAATTCCTCGTATGTGTCCTCATACATGGCAAATAAAGCTGATTCTGATTCCGATACCAGTATGTTTATTAAGTTTTAGCAATTTAACAACAAATCCAGTATATTTAACATGTTTCTGACCATTTGCAAAGGCATGTTATACAGTTTTGGCAGACATCCGAGTATAAAAATCCCTTGTGTAGTCCCTCATAGTGAACATCAAGCCTTTTTTGTTAACGTTACATCATCATTATGTTTTAATGGAATTTAGGTGCAGACGAATTTTACAGGGGAACTCCAGCGATTTTAGTATAAAGGAGAGGAAGATTTTAAAAAAAACAACAGTCAAATTCAAAGCTGCAAAGGCAGAGATGCCCTGACTTTCAGTTCCATGTAAGCTGTAGGATCCTACATTTCTCAGAATACAAAATATCTATTTTGATAAACCTTTTCTCAGCTTTAAAAGCCTCATTCTTTCAAACACTACATTCCCAGTTTGTAACACAGACTTTCTGTTAAGAGTTTTTCTTCAAGCCCGAGCTAAGATGGTTTCTCAGATTTTGGATTTTCACTTTTCTCAGATTTTGGATTGCTGCCACAGACACTCTACACTATACCTGTTTTCACAGGCTGAGCAGTACTCCCTCTGATGAGTAAAATAATATAAAACATGATAGAAGATTTGATTGCAAATACTTGAGACAGATGTGGCAGCTCACCTGTGGGAGTTGGTGGAAGGGCTCCTCTGAGCCGGTCCTCTCCTCTTGCATGGCTCTTTCTGGCATCAGCACCACAGAGGCCTGCTGGAGACTCAGCTGTCCTTCTGTCCCTCCGGTGTGAGCAGCCGGGGCCTGGGCAGCAAAGGGCAGGCCCTGAACTACTGAGGGGCCGTTCACGATCGAGATGGAAGTGAGATCTGGGGGAAGCACCCCTGAACTGTTAATCAGCGTAATGTGGTTTCCAAGAGCGGGACTGTGGACCAGGGTGGTGCGCTGCCCCTGTCCTCCTGGAGTGTAGGTTCCAGCCAGCTGTGCTGGCATCTGGAAGACGGTAGGGGTTGCTGACTGTAGCTGCAAAGGTCCTGACAGCATGGTGGCCTGGCGGAGCGCTAGCTGCCCTGAAGAGGTGGTGAAGACGGGGCTGAAGTTGAGCTGTCTTTGGGGCACAGTCAGGATCTGAGAGCCTTCTACGAGCTGCCCAGTGGAGGGGTTCACGGCGTGGAGCAACGGGCCACGATGACTGGGGTTCAGGAGCGGTCGAGCTGCGCCAGCAGGCTGGGAGATGGTTACAGGGGACTGGCCTGGAAGAAGGAACTGGTTTTGGCCCTGGAAGAGTCCCTGAGGCTGGAGCACGAAGCCGCCCTGGTTGACCAGCTGCAGGCTGACCGGTTTGGGGAGCTGCTGCATGGCTGGCTGTGGCGGCGGAGCAGCAGGCTTCTGGCCTGGAGGTTGGGACAGTAAAATATTTGGTGAGGCAGTCCCAGGGACAAACGTAAGACCTGGAGTGGGTTTTTGCCCAGAAGGCTTGGGGCTAATTTGGACTAGCCTGGGCTGAATGTTGAAAGGCAGCTTGGGTTGGATGTGAAGAGGGGCACGCTGCAGGATGATGCCCGGTGCCGTCGCCACTGCTGTTCTCAGGGTTGGGGTGATAAGAGGACGACTGGTCACACTGGGAACAGCCTTGTGATGGATAACCATACTGGTTGCCTGGGCAGGACTCACAGAAAAGGAGGTCTCTGGAGAAGCAGCAGGGAACACGTTTCCAGGCAGGAGCCCCATCAGCTGAGGAGGGGCAGCAGGTTTTAGAGAAGGGCAGCCTGGCCCAACAGCCAGGAGGGAGGGCTGGGGAGGCTCCACTGCTGCCTGTGTGTCTCTGATGGGCAAGGTCACAGACTTGGGCATGTATGGTACAATGGGGGAAGAGAGGAGAGGGGCAGGCGAGTACAGGGACAGGCTGTCCCCAGGCTGGGCCAGACCTGCCTCCAGAGCCATGGTCTGCTCTGTGATCTCAGCCTCTTGCAGGCTCTGCTGGAGGATATCACATGCCACCTCTGCCTCCTCCGCTTCCTCCTCTTCCTCCTCCTTTCCTTTCCTTGCCTCAAATCCAGCCTCCACAGGTGTCCCAGCCTGCACCAACTGTGGGTCTTCTCCACCCTCCGGCGATGACAGGAGGGCCTCCTCCAGGAAGGACAGATCCACACACCCAGGTGGAGGTGTGTCTGGGGAACCACTGCCGTCTCCCAGCAGAGAGACGGGGCTCTGGAGGAGGAAACAGGGAGAGGTGCAGACAACAGCACAGAGGAGAGAGAAGAGAGTGGAAAGACAGACTTGAGATTAGCAGAAGTTAACGGGGAAGCTGTTTCAGGCACAGAAGGAAAAAAAAATCTTCTGGAGAAAGCCCTGGTGATGCTGCTGGCTGTGGATCCAGACACTCACCGGGGCATCTGCGAAGAGGGAGGCCTCCCCAGAGGAGGAGCTAATGAGCAGGTCTTCAGTCTGCAGCTGGGGGGAGGTTGAAATCAGGCGATTTTTAGGTTGGGCTCGCTTGGTGAGAAATGAACGCAGTATTACATTACACCTCTCATTCACACTGTCAGCCCCCCTCCACACATCTCACACTACAATGTGCCAAGAAATATCCCCATCTCAAATTTATCATATTTTATTTTTTATTATTTGAGTCCCTCTCTGTTGTAGACTCTTTTATTACCTCATTAGTCCCATGAAGGAAGTCATTCAGGGCTTGGGGGTCACTGTAAAGACAAAGAGAAACCACAAATTAAAATATGCTTTTTGAATACTTAATGCAAATCAAGAAATTGCACATGGCAACAATGTTTAAGAGGACATTAAATCATATATGACACAACCCTGTCCCTGTATATAATACTAATTACTCTTGATCCTCTACAGACACTGTTCATTGTGTTGGATCCTAATAAGAGTCAGACACTCACCACAAAACATCAAGTAGACAAGTCCCATCTTCATCCTCCATGTCAACTAGGACAAAGACAAATGCATTTATGTTATTATTACTATTGAAGGATCATTTGGAGAAACCAATAAATTACACACATTTTTACTGTTAATATGGCAAAGCGCAACTATTGAGAATTTTCTATATCAAAATTATTTTTTATGTAGGAGTTTTAATTTTTGAAAAGGTCCATTGACAACTTTCTGAATATGAGATCCTCTTTGCTAAACAAGTTCCTAGTGGCCCTCCACAGTACACATCTGCCATGCTTTGGCTTCTCTTCAATTCTATTTTATTTTATTAATAGTTTCAATTCATAACAAGAGTTATCTCAAGACACTTTACAGATAGAGCATGTCTAGACCACTCTATAATTTACAAGGACCCAACAGTTCTAGTAGTTTCCTCCAGAGTGTGACAGTGGTGAGGGAAAACTTCCTTTTAGGCAGAAACCTGGGACAGACCCAGGCTCTTGAAGCAACTCATTTGTTCCTTATTAATGTATGTGTAATGTATGGTTTTACACTTTATGTATTTTACTTTTAGCCTTTCAGTTTAATTCATATCCTGTAAAGCACCATAAACCGTTTTTGAAGGACCTGGTGCATGGACATCTTAAATGTCACATGTTCCCAGAGCCCACATTGCTCTTTTGAGTCCAACCAACAGTCCAAAATCCAGAAAAAAATCCAGTTACAATGATACAAAAAAAGAGTGGAAAATCAGCTGAGACGTATTAAAATTTTTTGCTTGATAAATGGCTTATATGATTGATTGTCAAAGAAACAAACGAACAGTAGCTTTGGTATTAACTGATGCCCAGACCAGTGGTCTCCAGCCTTTTTCACCTGTGACCCCTTATCACAGAAGTTAGATAAGTTCAACCAAAGAGTGATTCTCTTTCTCTTGGATTGTTTAAGTTGAATGCCTGCAGAGGGGAATCAGTATTTCGCAAGAACAATATCTTAAAAGTATATAGATAATTTTGCAGAAATATCAGACAACCCTTTCAGCGTGTGGGTCCCAAACCAGAGGATAGGAATCACTGGATGGAACATTTTAAAGATAACATGATGAAACCATTGGCCAACATCCCTGAGTTATACTCTCTTTAATCATGAGTGTCATTCATGTATCCACTCGCCAGAAGGAGACAGACCCCAACACGGACCTACTTCATATGTGAGAGGCCCCATACAGAGTGGTCGAGCTGAGTTCTAGTGGTGGCCTCATGGGAAGTCGTGGCCGGGCTTCAGTGTCTGGAGGCGGCGCGATGCCAGGCCGAGGCGGCGGGTCGGAGACGGGTCCTCCCTCTGCTGCTGGGGCATCGCTTCGTTGCGTGTTCACGGTACGGGGAAGCCGGTGGAGAGGCTGGAAGGGGGGGGGGCACAAATAAACACCAGCATATGCTGTCAGGTCACCCGAGGTTCCCATCAGCCTAAACGCATCCTCATCTGAGCGGCGAGAGACACAAGATCAATACATGATTCATCAGTTTCTCATCAGCTTTGGCTGTCTGGGCAGTGTGATCAGCAGAGATGGGAAGTAACGAAGTACAAGTACTTCGTTACTGTACTCAAGTAGATTTTTCTGATATTTTTACTTTACTTTACTATTTATTTTTGTGGCAACTTTTACTTCTACTCTTACATTTTAACACAAATATCGGTACTTTCTACTCCTTACATTTTAAAATTGGCTCGTTACTTTCGTTTAGTACAAGAGGTTATGTCGGAAAATAGCGCGGACACGCGCCACACACCGCGAGCGGGTGCGCGCGCTACACGAGAAAAAAGTGAGAGAATGAAAGGGGACAAGCTGTCCAGAGGATAACAGCTGAGATTGTGTGAGAGTCTTTGAGACTGTAAGTCGTATAACTCATGTTGTCAGTTCATTAAGCCTGTTGTTGGTCTATAGTTCTTCACATTTAAAGTAAGTTAGCTAGTGGTTCTGGTGGTGTTCTTCACCTGTTAGCTAGTGGTTCTGGTGTGTTCTTCACCTGTTAGTTTGGTGCTGGGTGTTCTTCACCTGTTAGCTAGTGGTTCTGGTGTGGTCTTCACCTGTTTGCTAGTGGTTCTGGTTGTTCTTCACCTGTTAGCTAGTGGTTTTGGTGTGTTCTTCACGTTAGCTAGTGGTTCTGGTGTGGTCTCACCTGTTAGCTTGTGGTTCTGGTGTGGTCTTCACCTGTTGCTTGTGGTTCTGGTGTGTTCTTCACGTTAGCTATGGTGTTCTGGTGTTGTTCTTTTCATCTGTTTAGCTAGTGGTTCTGGTGTTCTTCACCTGTTAGCTAGTGGTTCTGGTGTGGGTCTTCACCTGTTAGCTAGTGGTTCTGGTGTGGTCTTCACCTGTTAGCTAGTGGTTGGTGGGTTCTTCACTGTTAGCTAGTGGTTCTGGTGTGTTTTCACCTGTTAGCTAGTGGTTCTGGGGTCTCACGTTGCTAGTGGTCTGTGTGTGTTCTTCACCTGTTACTGGGTGCACGTGATTTAATCAACAGTTCACCCGCTTATTCGCATGAGGTGTTTTTTTTGACCGAACTTCAGATAAGTAATTCAATTGACAAGTGGATGGAAACTTAGCTAGACAGAAGTTGTATCCGTCTGTTTTAACAGACACACCTGGGGTGAAGTTGGAAACCAGAATCAGCTTTAATCCAATCCTCATCTAGTCCTCAACTTTCACATAATTTCACTGGAGTTATCCTTATTATTGTTTACGTCATCAATACCATATTCAATCTAAATGGATGGGAATATATCTACTGTACGTTGCATTTGACGCACGACTAAGACAACTCAACAGATTCGGCATTCTGCATTAATTCACAGCAAATCATTGAGGCTTGATGGTGTTAACGTTAGCACATAGTAGTATGGATTGTGTTAACGTTAGCACATAGTAGTATGAGGGCGACATGATTGAAAATGAAGAAAACACCAAGACATTCCCATCATCCTCCGCCTTATCTGAGAGACATGTTTGAGACAGTAGGCATCAAGAAGGACTCCTGGCCAATGTGCTGGGGAACTTCTTCATTAATGTCTGTTTAGTCATTCATATTTTAATCCTTTATTTTATTTCCAGAAGCCATATTTGGCACACATATGTGATTCATTTTTATGTTAGGGGGAAAGATTAAAAATAGAAAATGGATCTGTGAATCTCACAGAATCACAACTGAATTCAATCTTGCCAAAAGTCAGAATTTTATTAACCTGGAGTCCCAGTCTCTGTCATACTAATCATATATGTGATGTTTTAGGCCTATTGGCAGACATCCATTTAAAATGTAGTCATTGCCATATAAAGACGTGTCCTCCATGTCCACTGAAGTTCCTCAGCGTCTCTCTAGTAACATTTGTGTGCTCCAGGTAGCTTTCGCAAGGCTACTTTTACTTTTATACTTTAAGTAAATTTCCAAGCCTGTACTTTGTTACTTTTACTTGAGTAAAGAAGTTTAATCAGTACTTCCACTTTTACCGGAGTATTTTTTAACACAAGTATCTGTACTTCTACTTAAGTACAGAAAGTGAGTACTTTTGCCATCTCTGGTGATCAGACACTTAGGATGGAGGGAGGAGGGAGGAAGGGGGGGGGGGTATCGTTTACCAATAATCGTGTCATATTGTAGGCCCATCGATTAATGCTGACATGCCGCGGATGAGGACTATGGGAGCTATTGTTGTGGCTATCTATTGCAGACGTGAGATGCGAACGCCTCGGCTGTAAATAGACGCCCCCCCCCTGCGTCTTGGATGGGACTTGTCCTGTCCTCATGGCTGAGGGGGGGGTAAACGAGAGAAAGCAGCAGCAGCAAATGTGGAAAAGCTCGGCATAGTTCAAGCCAATTAGAACATTACTCACCGTCTCGCGCTCCATTTCCAGGGGAGAACCCTTAAAATAACAAGACAACCCCCCCCCCCCCCTCACAATTAAAAAAAAAAAATTGTTTACAACACGACAACCGCATTAACACCCTCGAGGTACCGCATCGCCCAATGAAATCCAGGCACCCAAGCCCTCATCTAAACCTGCAGCGGCAAGTGCACTAGCAGGGACCAGGGTCCGCTGATGCGTCTGTAGGTTACGTAAGGTGAATGTGTGTTCATGTGAAAGGAATGAATGTCCCGAACGATGCAGGATGCGATGCCGCTGTTTCGCTCCTTGTTGTTGTGTTTTTTTTAATATTCTTTTCTCCTTCCGTCCCCTGAGTGGGACCGCGCAGCTGACGCCTGCTGTAAATCATATCGCGGTGACAAAAGATGCCTTGTGTTTAATATCATCTCCACGCTGCCAGCCCCCGAGCGATTCCCATCACGTTGTGCCATTAGAGTAATTCCGCAATTCCAAAAAAAAAAAACAACCAAGAGGAGGGGAGAAAAAAAAACAACTCACCCCTTCTTGTGGTTATTGTCCTGTCAAGCGGGCCTCTGCGCCATCGATTCTCACTCAGTGGTCTTTTCAGATGCTAAAAGGAGGAGAGGGGTGGTGAGTAGGGTGGGATGGAGGAGGAGGAGGAGGAGCGGGGGGGGGAGGTGGAGGAGGGTGGTACCGGGGTGGGTGTGTGAGAAACAGAGACTAGGAGAGTAGATCACAACACAAAGGTGGAGAGAAAAAAAAAAAAGCAAATCCACCCGAGAGGAGGCGAGGAGGCACGGCTGCAGGAGAGGAGACTGGCCGCCTCCGGCGCTCCGTCAGGCGGCAGACACTTTCAGTGTCCCCGCTCTGTCAATCCCCCCGCTACACAGGTTTTCCTTTCCCTGCATCTTATGGATTTTTTTTTTAATGTTCAATCCCTTGAGTCCAAAGAACTGTTAATACTAGGGAGAGTTGTTAAAATCAATATTTAGAGACGCGCTAATATACAACATTGTGCCAAAAAGAGGAAATTACCATGAAAAAAAACTGCAAAGCATATTATAATCCTCAGTGCTACTTTTCTATATACCACTAAAGAAGAGGGAAGAAAAAGGCTTGAAAAAAGACAGAAATAAAGGGGAAACAATCAGGGGAGGGGGGCAACAAGAAAAGAAACAAATAGGAGTTTTGAAATTGTATTCCCATAATAAACATTCTTAGTAGCCTGGCAGTTTTCTACAGTCAAATTTGAGAATCAGAAAGACAAAAAGACAGGAAAGACCGAAATGAGGAAGAAAACAATAAAAGGGAAAAGAGACAAAGTAGATAAAACAAGACACCAAGAAAATTGTTTTTCTAATCTTATTCCTAAAAGGCTTATGTTTTTGGAAAGCCCGGGAAACTAACAGGCTAAATATGGTTTCCAGATGGTTCCAGACACAGTCACCACATTTAAGAGTAAACTTACAACTCTCCTCTCTGATGAAGCTTCTAGTTAGGGAGTGAGGAGTGGCAGCGGGGAGGGTGTATAACCGCAGACACGACACCCCTTCTCTTCTCGGCTTCTCGTCAAAGTCATCAGATTAATTTACCATATAATCAATAATATAATAAAACTAGAGAGACGCAGGGCAGGACAGCCCGGCCAGGCTCCTCTCTTTACCCTGTCTCTCTTAGTTCTGCTGTATACAGTTTAAGACTGCTGGGGGACTGAGCTCCTCTCTCCTTTATCTTTCCATTTATGTGCATCCATGTCCCAGAAATGCGTGTTACTAACCTAGCTCTGGGGAGTCACTCCCCGGAGTCCTTATGTTCTTTTCCCCCAGCATGTTTCCTTGGATCAGCGAGGCTCCAAAATCATGGTAGCAGCTGTCACCATGGTCCTGCTACACGTCCTGCTACGCCCTGCTACACGTCCTGCTACGCCCTGCTACGCTCTGCTGTGCCCAGTAACGAACCGCTACAAACTAGTATTTCTAATCACTATTATCTTTTATTGTGACTGTTTTTGCCACTATTCATATCAATCCCAACCGGTCATCAGACGCCGCCTACCAAGAGCCTGGGTCTGTCCCAGGTTTCTGCCACTGTCACACTGTTGCTTGCTCTGGAGGAAACTACTAGAACTGTTGGGTCCTTGTAAATTATAGACCGTGGGACTAGACCCACTCTCTCTGGGAAGTGTCTCAAAATAACTTGTTATGAATTGATACTAGAAATAAAATTGAATTGAATTTTTATAAAAATCTATTTCCAGACTAGGAGACTGTATATTGATACCCTATTTGAGTGAAAAAGGGGGAAATCAGGTTCACTTTACTTGACAGCAAAATGTCACCATGCAATGCTGCTCACGAGTCTAAGGACCTCTGCTTAAGTTGGCTAAAAAGAGGAATAAAAAAACCTGATTTTAAGGACACCAATTTTCTTTGTCGATGAATATTGTATCGTAAATAAAAATATTATACACCCCTATGTTAAATTCCCATAGAGGCAGGCAGATGTTTATTATTGAAAGCCAGTTATTACATGGATCAGGATAATA
>NW_022605583.1:97236-99516 GCF_008692095.1 Etheostoma spectabile | reverse complement strand
ATAAAGTTCCCTTGGCCTTTGGAATTAAAACAGCCCCCCCCTCATCACATACCCTTCACCATTCATAGAGATAGGCAAGGGGATCCATAAGATCAACTCTCAATGCAAATCAAACCATGGCAATTTCTAGGTGTGGTGAAGGGTATGTGATGATGGGTGGGGCTATTTTAATTTCAAAGGCCAAGGGAACTTTCTCAGATGCATAGTATCCCAATCCATGAAATAACTGGCTTTTCATAAGAATAAAAGATCAACCGAAAAACAAAGAAATTAGCTATATGGAAAAGACCATATAGATGTGAAATAGAAAGGAAACCAATACAAAAGGAAAAGAAATGGACAAAAGGAGGCAAAAGAAGGAGAGAAACCTTAGCTATTTAATTGAAATCTTTAATAATAAGGCAAACATTTAAATACAAAATGCACCTCCCCATGAGCAAAAAAATCTTTAAAAAAAAATAATAATAATAAACTTAGTCAAAACAAGTTACTCAAACCATTTGAACACAAGTTACAGATCGGAAAAATAATATTGCCCCCCCCCTTCCGAGGCTTCACTTTGCTGCCTGCTGGGCCTGACGGCGCAGCAGCACGTAGATCTTCTCTTTGATCCAGTCCTTGTTGTACGGCTGGTACGTCTGTGTGTCGGCACGGTACCTGAGGCAGCACAAAGAACTACATTCAGTTTCACATTTCTTTGAGGCTTGGCTGCCCTGGACGGACAGACAGACGGACGGACGGACGGACACACGGCTGGAACCCAAATCAACAGGGCTTCAGGCATAGAGAGCTGTCCCCGCTCACTGTAACCGCCGCCTCAAGGGGCCATGAAGTAGTGTCGCTGGGAGCAGGGAAATCCGATAAAAGTGCTTATTTTAATTAATTATCGATGTTTGGCGCCAGCGTAACGAGTATTGTACGAAGGTGGACAACAATATATTGATGTATCGATATTTTGTCCCATATGTATTCAATATATTGAAATGTGACCATCTTGATGACTTCCAGTCAGCTGAAAAACCTCTGGGACACTAGTATTTGTGCAGACTACACTTTTATTCAAATTATTAATGTCATTAGTTTCTTTCCTTGTTCAACTTACACCAAACAGCTGAGGTCCGCCAGGTCGTCGATGAAGTCGAACAGCTGGCTGATGTCGTACGTTATCGATGGACTGTTGGGGTTCATTCTCTTTAAATGCTCCTCGTACATCTTACACACTCCTGCGTAGGGGACAGAGCATCAAGCATATTACACACATTGATATTAAATCATGTTAACCCAGATCATCTGCATGAGAGAAAACAGACAAATGGGTATTTTCGTATCGACAGGACACAGATGAAGGAATTTGTTCAAACTGTTGCACTCTATGTTGTCAACTAATGGGGATGTGTGCTCTAATGTGAGCTTTACTGTACGTGTGATGGAAGGGCAATTACTCATAATGTCCTCATGTCAAAGTGTCCTAAAACCCAAGTTGTTGTGGCCAGCTGGCATGCCAGCGCCGTGCACCGGTGTATGAATGTATGTGAATGAGATGAAAAAATGAGAGACTGAGAGGAAAAAAAATCGATTTCTCCGGTAAGGTAGAATATGTGCATCCATTTACCATGTCATAGGTGACTAAAAACGGATACAAGTCAACAATTGATGATACATAAATATTACTAGGTTCAACAAAGTAAGATCTTCAAGAAGAAGACACTTTATTAATCCCACAAGGGTAATGAAAGGTAATGCTGGGGCTTATGTAAACATCAGATCAATAGAATGTAAAATTGCCATCACATTTACATAGTGCGAGCCTGCAAGTGACTAGTGTTTGTGTTGCAATGGAGGGACGTGCAGCTAAGGTCCTCAAGGATGCAGGGAGAACATCCACGTGGAAGCCAAGGAGCACTGGAGAAGTCATTACTTGTCTACTAAGCGCTCCAGTCCTTCAACAAAAGCACCATCAGCTCACCTTCCATACACTCGTTGACGGATTCATAATCGGCGTACGTCCTTCCCTCGGGCCTCTTGGTGGGCTGCACCAGCAGGATGGTGTGAGACTAGAAGAACACACACGTTGTTAGACTCAAGAGTATATGTCGATGTCCTGCTGAGACAATGATCTGGACTAATGTGCACCTTCATGGTGGAATGCACTTACTGAAAGTCACTTTGGACAAAAGCGTCAGCTAAATGAAAATCTAATGTAATGCATAGCCAAAAACGTAATCCAGGTGTGACAGACAATTTATCATGCAGTCAAACAATGACACAGATGTGCAGCCT
>NW_022605583.1:91293-97215 GCF_008692095.1 Etheostoma spectabile | reverse complement strand
TAATATTATATCATAAACTGAGTTTTTGTGGCTGACAAACCAATTATTAAGTCACTGCTTTGAGCTATGGTGGTAACTGCTAATGGGGGGATGTTGTGATGTTTAAGGTCTTATAAAAGAAAAAAAGTTTATAGTCACGATTGATCTATTTGGTTGTGAGCTCTCGGTCTGTTCAAATGTAGCTACATTTCTAAGATAATAGTCTGTAGCAATTAAACAAAAAACGTCTTATTTTTTCGGCAAATTGGTCTCAAGCAAACAGACGGGTAGCTAGCTGAGCCTTGAGCTAAATACTTATGTAAATTTAGCGTTAGCAAACACTGACTTGAATAGCAAGCTACAGTTAAATAAACGTAGCGAGTGCTACGGGGCTGGTTAGCACTAAAGCTGTGCTTTATTTGTCAGAGTTATTCAGTCATTGGGATTTCTTTCAGCTTCTCAACTGCCAAACAACGTCCCCCACAATCATGCTAACGTTAGCAGGGCGCTTTCAGGGAGCTTTTTATTGAGCACGTAAACACCTGATGTGCTGAAATAAAAACCGACAGCTAATAGGCTAATAGTCTTCATGACTTGCTACACAAATACATTTACTCCAAATATTGTTTCACGGCGTACTAACCATGATTTCTTTTCTGTTGTAATAGTTTTTCAGTCGGTGTCCGTGGATTTTCTTGAATCCTTGCTTCTTCTCGGATGAGTTGACCTGTGATACCGGAAGAACAACTCGCTAATTTGAACCCTTCTTTGCCGTTCTCTGTTTTTTTGTTGTTGTTGTTGGTGCTAATTTTAGTCTACGGTTGGTTTAAAAGCTAAAATTGAGTGGACAGGATCACAAGCATATGCCTTTAAATAAGCCAAACCATTAATATTATTAAAGCGTAAACAAAATTTAAACAATTCTCAAACAACGTTCTTGAACGCTCCCCACAGAGATGGGTTGGCAGAGCAGGAAGTAGTTTAACCGCGGCCGGATGTTCTGTGTGAAGACAGGAACAACAAAGAAGAGAAAGCGCCCCGGTTTTAAAACTAATGAGAACACACCAGAACACCAAATATAGAAAACTAGCTGTCGTTGACAGTAGGTGAGTGTAATTATTTAAAACCCACTTGTCAGGACCTATATTTTGTTAGAGCTAGCTATGCCGGTTGTTTAGCGTTAGCCGAGCACCGCGGCCGCTGCCTGCTCTGCCGTTAGGACATCATTGGCTAACAAGCTATTTTAGCCATTCGCATGAAATAACGTTAACGTTACTTCTACGTTAACGCTATTAGGAACGTTAATGGCGGCAGATAATTCAAGCTCCAACATACTGTTACTATAGGTTTTTGCTATTCCTTATTCAGTGAGGTAAGAGAATCCTTCATTAGTCCTATAACGGGGGGATTTGCTGTGTTACACCAGCAAAGGGGATAGTGCTAAAACACGAGGCATCAATAAGGAATACACGACATAATAATAATAATAATAATAACAACAATAATAATAAAAAGCATGAACGAAAGGAAAACCAATAGACAATAAAGGGAAAAACAGTATAAGTAGCTTAAACAATCCAAAAGGTTGACTACACAGTGTATGGCACAGATAAAATATTGATAATGATATTGCACAGATGAGTGAGTTGTCAGTTTTGGAATGTGCAGTACAGCCTACTGGGAGCAGTTGTTAAAGCATAGGAAATCAGTTATAAATAATGTATCATAAGAATTAAGGAAGTGTCTTTCAAGATATTAAACATAGTTTATCCCGTGGGTTACAAAAAAATAGATACTGATTATATACAGTGGCTTGCATAAGTGAAACCCCCATGTTAAAGTTGACTAAAAAGAGTAATTTATAGTCATTCATATGTTTGTTGTTTGTTACCGTACTTAGAGATTGGCATGGGGAATTTCCAGAAGATCATATCGCATTGCAAATCAAAGCTGCTATTAAGATAACTGAAATAACACCATGTCAATCTCTAGGTATGGTGAAGGGTATGTGATGATGTGTGTGATGATGTGTGTGTGTGTTGGGGGGGGGGGGGATTTTAATTCTAAAGGCCAAGGGATCTTTATCAGGATGCATATTATCCTGCTGGATCCATGAAATAACTGGCCTTTAATAATACAAATCTGCCTGCCTCTATGGGAATTTAACATAGGAGTGTGTGTACTTATGCCCCCTGTATTTCAAGGAAGAACATTTATTTATTTATGATACAATATTCATTCACAAAGAAAATTGGTGTCCTTTAGAGGTTGGATTTTTCCTCATTTTTTATTTAAGGCATTAAGATCAATTAACAAAAGATCATTTTTTTTAATTCCTCTTTTTAGTCAACTTTAGCATGGGTGTGTAAACGTATGCAAGCCACTGTGTATGATTTCTGTGGACTGGTAGAAGAATAAATATGTTTGATGCTATATCTAAGTCAAGATCAAATGGAAAATAACACGATGTAAGCCTTTATTACACAGCTATTAGTTATTTTTGGAAATGTCTATATTCACAAAACCAAATGGTCAGAAACAAAGCCAACGTTCCTGCACTTTATATTTGAATCTATTCTTAATCTATAATCTTTTATAGTGAATATATGTGAATATTTTATCTCCTCTGTGACAATTCAACTGAATATCTTTGACTTTTGGACAAAACAAGACATTTTACGTACATCATCTTGGGCTTTGGGAAACTTTATAGACCAAAACACTAATCAAGTAATCCAGAAAATAATTGACAGATGAAATGACAATGAAAACAATCACACGTCCTTTTGTACATTGAAAGAGTTAGTTGTCCCCGTAATTATTCCTTGCGAGACAAGACCCTCAGTCCTTGTGCAAAAATGTATTATTGTAAGTTCCGCCGAAGTGAATATTAGTATTTTCTGTAAAAAAAAAAAATCCCCTCTTCGTGTTATTACCCCTCCACTGCAGCTCAGCAAGGAAACCTCATCTAGTAAGACACAAAGAGGGAATTTTGTTATATTAAGAAAATAACTTTGGGAGATAGCCACTCGCTTCTGCTCACTCAAAGATGATTGAAACGGGGTATTGTCTGCTTTGGCTGGTCTTTAAAATGCATTTTTGGACAGTTGGCACTAGGGTTGGGCGGAAATACGGTCTTAAAGATAGCAACGGTATCAGTTTCACTGAAATGCAATGCACTTATATAGGAGACAAGGATTAAATAGGAAATATTATTTATTTAATGCCTAAAAAGCTTATGTATGGTTATGAGAGAGAGAGATGACTTCTGCAGTTTGGCAGCATTTGGGGTTCCTCCCTAATGAGAGGGAGGGGGGTTTCAGTAGTAATGGTTGGATTTGGATACCGGCCAACTCTTGTCGGCACAGACTATAGATTGTGGAGAGTCACAGAAGAAAGTAAATTAATGACCAATAACTCCTTGAATTTACTTTATATATGGGTATGCAATGCTCCATCTTTTAGGATACGATTGAGCATTGGCCTGGGGAGTGTGCTCTGTATGTAGGTGTGACCAACGGGCATAGTGTACGCAGCTGGATAGCCCTTCAACCAATCAGGCCAACGGTCCGGGTGACCTAGCAGTGACAGCGGCATCAACCGGTCGCTGCACTTTGAATGTAAACAAGGATCTGCTTGGTTGCTGTTCTCTATCGTCATCCTGTTGAACCCGCCAATAGCGTGCCAGGTAGATAAGCCAGTTTGTGATTGGAGAGGAGAATTAGACGTGCAGGAATCCAGACCGAGCAGAGTGGGCGGGGTTAACCCGGGTCCATATGCAAGTGTTAATTTAACTAAAATCTTATATGGTTTAAATATCGGTAGATCTCTTGAAATTAAGACAGACTTGGAAAAAGTGTGAACCTATCCTTTAATGTGATTGATGAACACAGACATGTCATTTCTTGTAGCAACACAGCTTTCACATTGGAAAAGCTCCAGAATATGATGCTTGATGTTTTTTTTCCAAATCACTGTCATTTTTAAATACCAACACAAATGTTCCTCACAGGGCTTTACAATCTGTACAACATAGCTGTCTTTACATCCTTGATTTGATTCATTGTTGTCAGTTTGTTGTACCCATGTCTGGCCACTAACATAATGTTGTCTCCTCTGCTCTTTCATCAGGGCAAAAGCATTTGGTTTGCATGTGAGGACAAGTGTCTGCCGAGCCAACCATGGCGAGCAATGCAGAGGACATTGAAAACAGTCTGGTCAGTATGAAAGAATGTGTCACAGTTGCTTTAACACTACATCTGGATCTCTGTCTGTGTGATTAATTGGCTAATGGATACCTAACCGTGTTAGCTGTACGCAAACCAGTGTTACAGCGACAAGGCCGTGATGAAAGAGTTGTCTGTTCCTGGGTCAGTTTGTGACGCCATGCACTGTGGAGGAGTTTGAGTTTTTTTTTCCCACACCTTTTTCAGTGTCGGCGATGCAGAATGAAAATCTGCAGAATTTAGTGGACTGTTTTTCTCCGTGGGGTGGAGAAGATGTGTTGACAGTCTCGGTTTTATTTTAATTTGTTTAAAATCTGCACGGGAAAAATTCCAATGCTGATAATCCTGGTTTCATCCCGCCTTATAATAAATGATGATTATGCTACTTTGCTGTCTAGGTGTGGCCTCCCTAGCCTAGTTAGACAGTCAAAGTCCCTCTTTACTACACAGACAACTTAACCCTCGTGTTGTCTTCCTGTCAAAATAGAAAATGAACACTTTTATTGATGCTTTTTATCAATGTTTTTAACTTTTTCTTACAATTTTGTCCCTTTTTTTCAATGTTTGTCACTTTTTTTTATGTTGTCAACACTACGTAACACTAACTTATTAACTTTAGTTTACAGTTAATTTTGGAATTTATGGTCAATAAACCTCATTTATAGGAAATTATACCTAATGTTTGAGTTAGAAAAGCAGAAATTAGGAATTATTTAGACTAAAATTAAAGGAACGTATGTTGTTTGATAATCACAGACTGAAATATGTCAACTTTTACTCAATACTATTTGGAAACAACTTCAATTTTTTTCTTCAAATGCTATAAAATTGGGGAGTTAAAAAGAACATTGATATAGGAAAACGGGTCAATTTGACCTGAGGGCAACATGAGGGTTAACAGCCCTAAATCTTAATTACCATGTACCAGCTGTGCATGTACGTTACAACCATACTTCTCTGTCTCGGCGATCTACAAAACGTTTAATTTCGGTCTTGAAGGGCATATTCTGGTCAGTATGCTGTCAGCAGCCAGGTCATCAATGAAGCAGACAGCTCGGCCAGGCCTGCATGGTCAGAAGATTTGAACACACATTTGGATAAACTAATGCAGTATTACAGCCTTACGCAGTACCGGGTTTAATTTTAAGAGACGAGGCAGCTTTTGTTGTTCAGCGCTGTCTCTGGAGAGGCTCCCTTTCTTTATTTCTGTGTACCTGGTGAGATTGCATCATGTCTGGGCTCGCCTGGCGGCCTGACAGTTCTGGTTCACACAGTGAGTCACCTGGATTTTCCTTTTTATTTTGTCCTGATGGGACAGATCCTCGGGGTGAGTGGGAATGAGCGCGGTGTTGTCATCTTTGAAAGAATTGAGGTTTATTTAACAAACCCAAGATAAGGGATTAAGCCGGGATTTCCCAGTTATCCTGGCTCAATTTAGCCCTGACTCGCTTTCACAAAAGCAGAGGCACCTAAGTTACCATGGAGATTTCTTTTTTACAGCTAGCCTGCTCCTGACCAGGCTAACAACCAGGATTGATTAATCCTGGAGCCTTTTTCTGTTCACTCAGCAGTTATTTAAAGTTGTGAACATCATTGGTTTTTAATAATTATTCATGTGAGTCATTGTTACTGTTCTATTGCTGTGTATATAGACTGATTTTCATATTGTTGTTGGCGAATATATTATGACAGTTGTTGAGATAATTAGAAAAGGCTG
>NW_022605583.1:75479-91283 GCF_008692095.1 Etheostoma spectabile | reverse complement strand
TGCAAATGTGTTTAAAATGAAGTCACTTACTAAGGGCGATAAGTGCTGTACATGTGTGTTTCTCTAGTGGACCAATGCACCTTTAATTATTTTAGCTGATTCATTTTGTTTGTATTCTTTAACGACTATAATGTGAGAGGATTGTCCAATTATAAAAACCTATCCTAATTGTACAATCCTCCCAAACTATAGTCTTAGTTCACTGGACCAGTAACTATATAGTATGCACTACTCTACATTCATGTAACAACAGGGAGAGGACACCCCGATGGTTTTTGACCTTATATTTTGCTGGGTGGAAATAACAGAAGAATATACTCTGTTACATTCATGTTTACAGTGAGCAAGAAATGAATCACTTAATTATCTATTCTATTCTTTATTATCTACATTTTAGAGTCCAATTTCTTCAGTGTCTTTCTTTTCCATGTCCATAAATGCTAGGAAGCAAAGCATATAACATGTAAACAAGGAAACTCGGCCTCTGTAAAAAAAGAAACGCAAGTGTGGCCCGATGCTACTGCTCTTAACTAGTGCTGTCAGTTAAACGCGTTGTCAACGGCGTTATCAACGGCGTTATCAACGGCGTTATCAACGGCGTTATCAACGGCGTTATCAACGGCGTTATTAACGACGTTGTTAACAGCGTTGTTAACAGCGTTATCAACGGCGTTATCAACGGCGTTATCAACGGCGTTATTAACGGCGTTATTAACGGCGTTATTAACGACGTTGTTAACAGCGTTATTAACGGCGTTATTAACGGCGATATAAACGGCGTTAACGCAAACCCATTTTTTTATCGTGATATTAACGTTCTTTTTGGCCTAGCAAACTAAATCGTTTTTTTGTTGCAACAACTAGTGACGTTAGAAAAAGTACAACACAAAAAAATAATGGGGCAAAAAGAAATTTAGAATAGATAAAAAATGCGAATTAACTTTGACATTAATGCGATTAATTGCAATTCAATATTTTAATCTTTTGATAGCACTATTCATAATAGTAAATTTTATAGCTGTAAACTAGGATTGCAAGATTAATCATAAAGTTGCAATCTCAATTCACCCTGTTCACGATTTTATTTTTTAAATAACTTAGATTTTTTATATGTATATATATATATATATATATATATATATATATATGTTTTAATAACTTTGGTTCTCATTGAATTTACGAGCCGACTGCATCACAAACGCTACTACTCCCAATTTGTTTTGTTTTGTCATGGTCAAAAACAATCGTGGCCGAGAATCGTGATATCAATTCTAAGCTAAAAACCGTGATTCCTATTTGTCCCCAGTCATGCTGTCCTACTGTAAATGCAATACCATGTGACCAGAATATTTTTGCTGAAGGTATCATTCCGTCAGAATCTTATACCTGGCCATGCCTAGTTGACTCGTGTTGATCAAGGCCAGAAACTCTACAGCCAGATACAAGCTAACGCAGCCTCGAAACATAAAATGCATATATTGAAAAGGCAGTGTTTCACAGAAGCCAGCGCTACAGGGACTGGGACATCTCAAACTGTGGCAGCGTCATGTTTCATGAATGACACTGGTGTCGATTGCAGGCTCTTGTGCATGCCCATGTGAGTCAGAAGTACGCCGCTGGTTTTGAGTAGTGCAGCTTGTCTCAATGAGAGAAAAGATGAAAGATCACGTTTGCAAATTTGGTGTAATTGGGTGCTGGCCGGGGGGGCCTTTGTTTGAATGCCATTCCCGATCGCTCACCAACAATTTGCTGCCATCTCTATATTATAAACACTCAAAAAACCTTTTTCAATTAATTTAGTTAGTTTTGATTTCTGGCCTTTTTTCCTTTTTTATCAGATAGTTCACAGTGTGGAGTGTAAAGATCAAATCAACATTCTGACAGTTACTTAGTACACTGTGTACCAAAGATCTTCAGCAGGGGGTCCGTGACCCTTGGGGGTCCTCAGTTTGTGCTAGTGCTGGGCGGTATGACACCTGGGGGGGGGTCTCAGTCTTCTGCTGAGGGAACTGCTCAGGGACCCAGTGTCATGTAGGGGGGGAGAGATGTTGTCCATGATGGATGTCAGCTGAGCTAACATCCTTCTCTCCCCTTCTTCCTCTATGGGGTCCAGAGGACAGTCCAGGACAGAGTTAGTTGTGAGTTATTAATTGTTGTGTTATAAAGTTACTACCATGAGTGAGAAGGGTACGCAGTTCCAGGGCTCCTCAATTCAGGCAGGCCGCTTTGGTCGTAGCGCTTTCAGTCTGCGGCAATGCACTGGTATAACAGTTTATGGAAATTTCATATCCTATGGGAAATTAATACCGGTAGACTGCCCAATACTAGTTAGTGCAGGGGGGCCTTTAAGTTATTGTGTAATAAATTTTTTTTTAAGTTTCTTTTTTCCCTAAAATAAAAATATTTCTGAAATTATACAATAACAAGAATTCAACATATTATTAGCAAAGTTGAATTGGCCTATTCATGAAAACGGAAAAACACTTTATTTGTATAACATTGATGATAGGCTTTCTATAGGTAAGGTAGCCCTCCACAGATACACTTAGTTAGTTAGTTAGTTAGTTAGTTAGTTATGGATTCACTGCGCCTGCCACATTTATATGTTTAACATCAAAACATGATGTATAAAGAATACATGAATATCTTTATATACCCATTTTGATCCATCTGGCCTAGTTTAATATGCAACTAAACTTTATACAATAAATAGTAGTAGGGGGGTCCCTGCGCCGTCTCTCCTACAGCTAACGGGTCCTTGGTCTAAAAATGTTGAAGACCCCTGCTGTATACCATTGACCCAACATGATATCCCAAAATCTTTTATGGTTTAGCAGCATCTGTCGCTGTCAGTTGGGACACAGAGATAACTGGTACAGATATACAGATATAGAGAAATATGATTTATAGTCATACCAGTTGGAATGATGAACCGTGGCAGTTACAGTAATAAAATAATAAAGATAATGGAACCGTGACTGGACTTAGTAGTTGTAGCCGTTCAGGGCATAGCATAGAACTGGGAAATATAGCAATATTATATCGATCTTGTGATATGAGACTAGATATTGTCTTAGATTTTGGATATAGTTTTATTGTAATATGGCTTAAGAGATGTCTTTTCCTGGTTTTAAAGGCTGCATTACAGTAAAGTGATGTCATTTCCTGAACTTATCAGACTGTTGTAACTGTTCTATTATGTGCCTTTACCCACTTAGTCATTATATCTATATTACTAATGATTATTTATCAAAAATATCATTGTGTGAATATTTTGTGAAAGCACCAATAGTCAACGCTATAATATCGTTATCTCGGTATCGATATCAAGGTATTTTGGTCAAAAATATCGTCATATTTGATTTTCTCCATATCGCCCAGCCCTAGCGTAGCTTGTGTGGCTGTATTGGACCATGCCTAGATGGAATATTTGATCAACAGGCGTGTTCTTGTTGACTCTGAGAAATCCCTAAGTTGGGTTTGCTATGCTCAGTCTACTACCTGCATGCTTAGCATGGTACTTTTTCTATTAATGTCTGTATGGACAAGGCTAGTTGTGAACCTGCTAGTTGTGCCTCTTTCAAGACTAAAACCCGAGGGGACTGTGCGTTGACTGTCCTGGGTCCCTAGCTGTGGAACAGTCGCCCCCTGGGACTCGGGTCAGCGAACTCTCTGGGGCGTTTTAGGTCTCAGCTGAAGACCTATTTCTTTTCTAAATGTTTTTGTGCTTGAGCCATGTGCTCTACTTTGAGAAGTGATGCCTCTTATTGTTCTGTTATAATTAGTTTGTGGTGTTTTAATGTATGTGTTGTAGGGGGCTGCGACTGAGCATTATTATCGTTGTTGGTAAATCTGTTTAATTTCTTGATTAATCTATTACTTGTTTGGTCTAAAAGATGGCAGAAAATCATTACTTTATTTTATATAAAATGACTCAAAGCGATGATCAAATAGTTGGTTGATTAATCGATTAATCCTTGCTGCTCTAGTGTTGTACTTGTTGTTTTTGTTCTTTTAATCTTTTTATCTTTTGTAAAGAACTTTGTAATTTCATTACGAAAATCCTATCTATCATCGATTTTTAAAATCCATTATTTTCCCTAGAATCTATAATATATATATATATATATATATTATAGATAATCAATAATACTTCATCATAGGTGTTTTTTTCAACCGATGATCCACCTACATTTTTTCTGTTTATACAGTACCGCTTATGGCGGCATCATATCTGTTTCCAGCAAAACAGCGAAAGCAAAAAATGCAGAAAATCCATGTTATGTACATCTTTACAAATGAAATAAATGTCAGACTGACTGACTGACATATGATGGTCATTCTTCCTGTATATTTTTTTTATATTTTTTAATTATACTTTTGTTTTTGATAAAGAAGGAAAGGAAAATCGTAATACAACTCCAAGCCATGTATTGCAAAAGAATTGAACCGGGACAAAAGCATATGGTCCCAGCCCTATTACTTACTTACTTTACTTATATGTTGTGTGGGTGTTATTATAGAAATACGCTTATTCAAACTGTCCCTACACTATCATTGTATGTATTCTTAGTTTTCGTAGAAAATAAAGTGATTCTTCTCCCATCCAGGACCAACAGGAGACCAGTGTGGCCTGTGAACCCAGCCAGCAGCCACAGGAGGCTGCGGGGGCCAGAGCCCGGTCCAGAGGAGGGGGAGAAGGTGGGGGTGGGGGGGATGGAGGAGGCGGAGGAGGCGGAGGAGGCAATGGTAGCTGCCGGGAGCAGAACGGACAGCCGCCCGCCCCTCAGCCTCCCCGCGTGTTGGAGGCCGAGGAGGACGAGGACGAAGAGTTGACCCTGAAATACGGCGCCAAGCACGTCATCATGCTGTTCGTTCCTGTGACCCTCTGCATGGTGGTTGTCGTGGCAACCATAAAGTCTGTCAGCTTCTACACCCAGAACGACGGCCAGAGATTGTGAGTGTTTTCGCATCGGAAAAGATTGTGTTAGACAGGATCCAGGGGTTGGATGTAACTAACTTCATTTACTCAAGTACTGTACCTAAGTACGCATTTGAGGTACTTTACTTGAGTCTTCTCTTTCCATGCCACTTTCTACTTTTACTCCGCTACATTTCAGAGAAAAATATTGTACTTTTCACTCCACTACAGTAATCTGACAGTTAAAGTTTTGGTTACTTTACAAATTAAGATTTTAGTGCACAGAACACATGTAGTTTCATAAAATACTATGTTTTATTATAAATTAAACTACCCAACAATATACAGGCCTACAAGTCAAGCTGAAATGATGAGACCATTAAACACTTGATTGACAGAATAGTTTGTATCGTTGCTCAAATGTAAAGATTTTTCTGCTCTGATTACTTTTACTTTATATACTTTAAGTACATTTTCCTGACAATACCTACACACTTTCACTTAAGCAACATTTTCAATGCAGGACTTTTACTTGGAACAGAGTATTTTTTACAGTGTGGTATTAGTATGATGTCTTAGGTAAATGATCTAAAGTCTTCGCCCCCCCTTCCCCCGACAGGATCTGAAGCTTATTTGGTTTTTGAATTAAATGCAATATGGCCACAGCGCCACTAGGTGGAGTTAATGCAATAGATTTAGATCATATCTGCATAGTTTGAATACCAAGGCATTGCTGTATTTGCACAAGATCATTAAAGCAGAGTCTGAATATGACTCAGTGCACTGATACATAACATTTAAAACCTTTTTATCTCTTGTCCAGAGCAACTGAAACTTCCTGAAGTAGCAGAAAGCTTACAGTGCTTTCCCTAGGTTCGTAAAAGACTTATGTGCATGTATCAAGGAAATTATAAGTTTTTCAATAAGATGAAGGCCATTTGACATAATTTTGGACAATTATGATAACCATATCTATGTCTAAAACATTGGAAAAGCTAGAGCAGATAATAAAATAAATGACACTCAAAAAGCGTTAAGACGAATGGAACCAAGTTCTAAGTAGGATCCATTCCTCCTCCATATGCAGCCGTCATAGTCTTATCCAGTTTAAATTCATTCATTGCATATTGGACTAAAGTCAGGTTAGCAAAGATCAAACCAGAGCTAGATCCTACATGTGACAGGTGCAGGCAGGCTCGGGCTTCTCTGCTTCACATGTTCTGGCTTTGTCCAAATTTGACTGGCTAATTCTTTGTCAGTTGTAATTAACCCCTATCCACTTGTTGTACTTTTTGGTCTCTCCCCAAAAACTGCAAATTTGTCACACCTCCATAATGGTGCGCTCGCCTTCTGTACTTTAACCGCCAGGTGAATGATTCTCCTCAGTTGGAAGTCAAGCCAACCACCTACTCATATAAACTGGGTACGTGACTTAATGAGTTGCATCCATCTTGAAAATATAAGAGATGGGAAGCAGGAGTAATTTAGGACAATTTGGAACCCATTCATTTCCTACTTCTCCTCTATCACTGCCACTGGGATCACCCCCACCCTGCTATCACTGTCTTAATCTGTCCCCAGCTGAGACAAAGCCCCCTTATTTTAATTTATTATTTTAACTATTTTCTGTAAATTTGTTTTAATTGTTATAGTAACATCATAATTACAGTTTTATTTATTTATTTACCCCACAATTCACTACACACAAAAAAAAAAAAGTTAAATAAAAAAAAAAAAGAGGTCTTAACTCTGAAAAAAATAGGTAACGTCTGCACATAAGACATACTTGGACTTAAACTTTTAATGTTGTGCTATTTATTTCCCTATTTGGTCTGATCCTGTATTTTTTATCGATGTTGTTGTCTTTGTTGTCATGTACTGTATGTCAACTTCTTTGCTACTGCAGCAAAATTAATCGCCCCTCAGGGACAAATAAAAGTCTTGAACTTGAACTTAAGAAGTCCACTGGGGACCATCTACAATCCTTGGGTCATCTGAGGAAAGTCATTTAGCTCCATTAATTTACCTTGGGTGCTGCGCCTAAGCCTTATAATGGTGGGGAAAAACCCGGGCTTATTCCACTAACCAGCCGTAATGAGAATCACGGTGTTTTCCCTATTGTATTTATTCTATATATTCTATTTTTGTTGATTGACTGAGATGTGTGTCACCCTCCAGGATCTACACACCGTTCCCTGAAGACACAGACACGGTGGGACAGAGAGCCCTCAACTCCATCCTGAACGCCACCATCATGATCACTGTGATCATCGTCATGACACTGGTGCTGGTGCTGTTATACAAGTACCGCTGCTACAAGGTACAGTACATGCTAAAACCTGTCACAGCACACATGCAGGAGTCATTTACTGCAGACCGGAGGTGAACAATATAACTGTGTCATAGTCGGAAATGCACAGTAAGGATGGTTCCATTTTATTTAACCCTTGTGTTGTCTTTGGGTCAAATGTGACCTGTTCTCTAAATGTCTCAATACGAAATATGGGTTTCTTTTTAACTACCTAATTTTGATTACCCAAAAATAACATGGATCATTCCATACATCGCAATACGCAAGTACAACAAAAATCCATACACTCATTGAATTTTGTGTTTTGTTCAATTGTTTTTGCATGTGAAAATAATTTGATTTTTTTTTTTAACAGTATCTCGACTGAACGTTGACATATGGCATTCTTCCTTTAATATTAGACCCGAAAATGTCATAATTTCTGCTTTTTTTACTCAAGAATTAGCTACAATTTCCCATAAATGAGGTTTATTAACCATGAATCCCCAAAAAATAAGTGTAAATGTAATAAGAAGTTTGTGTCAGTGGTGTTCATACATGGTAGTGAAAAGAAGTGTTAAATGTCAAAAAAGTGCCAAAATCTTTTTTTAAAAGACCAAAGCGTTAGAAAAAGTGTTTTTCAGTTCAGTTTTGACCCAGGAGGACGATGCTTGGTCGAATGGAAGACAACACAAGGGTCAAGTGTCCTTGTCCAATCGCTTAGTTAGTAGTTCCCTGCAAAGTGGACTGATCAGGGTATTCAGCCATGTTGAGTAAGATTCCAAACCATAGGGAGTGACATGCTCAGTTCAAAGGGAGCTGGAACACTGTAGGCAAGAACTGAACATCAGTTCATCATTTCGCCAGAAGTTGACAAACAGGATTACCCATCAGCCATTGCGCCTCGATGGAATGACTATGTGAATTTTGTGAATGAGTCACATCACATTTATTCACAAGTTACGTACATTTTAATAAAATACCTCTTCTATTGGTATCAGTTTTTGTTTCGATTATATTATTCAGTAGTGTCAAATTCCTTCAGTTGCAGCAACGTATCCTAGGTGTTTATGTTACCATGGTAATGCACGGAGGCAATGTTGTCTACGTTGATTTAAGATTTAAACGGTTTACAGCATAACGTGTCATACTGAATTCCATGTTTCAAAAAATACCAGAAGATTTCAAATTTTCATTTCATAAACGTACTGTAGCAATCTATAATTGTTTGATTGCTAATGTTCGCTCAAAACGCCATTCAACTGACAGCCTTTGTTGTGTTTGATTGCTAGCTTGTAGCCAGCAGGTAAGGGACTTGGTTAAGTAGGTCCATGTTTACTGTGTTGACAGTACAGAAGTCTCTCGCTAGCATCTTGTATGCTACTTGTCGCAAAGCTCACATCTGCACTCAACTCCCATCAGGGAGTGACAGCGTTGTAGGGTGTTCCATATGGAGGAATTTTGTCAAGGGAAGTTCATTTAACTGACCTTTCCTAAACAGGGAGTAGGGAGAAAGGAGAACAGTTTATGTACACTGTGAAACGAAATGCAGCCGGTCTTATGGTATGAACATGTCACTTTATGAAGGTTTTAATATTAATATGAGCTGGCTTTCAAAAGAGTAAAGTTGCAGTTGGTCAAAGCCACACCCCTAGCCTCTACTTTCAGATACAGTACTAGGGGACCACTAAGGTCTATATAAAAGAGACTTCAGATACAGTATTAGGGACCACTAAGGTCTATATAAAAGAGTCTTCAGATACAGTATTAGGGGACCACTAAGGTCTATATAAAAGAGACTTCAGATACAGTATTAGGGACCACTAAGGTCTATATAAATGAGACTTAAAATACAGTATTAGGGGACCACTTAACAGCATTAGGGGACCACTAAGGTCTATATAAATGGGACCTTTAGGAGTGCCTGCATGTAATATAATGCATCTAGTAAATAAGGAGTGAATTCAAACACAGCGAGGGTGTTCCCCACTCCGTCATCAGACCTCCTGGAAGGACTTCTCCATGTCCTAAACAACTCTTTTTAAAAGTAGACGTTTGGACTTGCCGAGTGCAGCAGGACTACTTGCTATTAAAATGTCTTCATGCCAGTTAGGTGTAACAGTTCCCCCCCCCTCCTGCTCTCTGCTGTTCTGTCTGCATGTTGGCACACTATCACTGACTGGGATCGCTAAACTTTGCTAATGATATTAGTTCCATCTGTGCTTTTCCAGTTATGTTAAAAAAAAATCAACAGTGAGAAGAATCTGTACGTGATAGATGTGTGCAAGTTGTGCAACAAACTAAGATTAGTGTAGAAATGTTAATAAAGCATGGAGGATTAAAAACACAAGATGGACTCTTCATTATATTCACTGGAGTTTCTGCGCGGGAAAGACATAGTCATGCTGAGGTATACAGAGAGAGTTGTGTGGAGCTGATTAGCTTTGTATCAACTCAACCAATGTGTTATATAAATATATACATTTTATAATATGAAAAAGCTGCGCACTAAAGCTTTCAAAAAAAAATGAAACAAATCAATTGTGAAAACACCTTAAACTGTGACATTTCCCTTAATACGTTTTTCATTTGGGTCCAGAACACAAGACAAAATAAGCAAAAAACATAATGTGCAAAATTATAGTTTTTTTGCTTTGTTTTTAATTGTTGGAAGCCAACAACAATAATTATTGTTTTACATTGTTTTTGTGATCATTGGAAGCCAAAAGTAATCCCTATTAAAATTGGATTATTTGGCTCTAAATATGATGATTTACACTAACCAACTTGTTAAAGCTTAGGCCGGTGGGGCTCAGCACATCAGGAGAACGGATTTGAACTTTGTCTGAACTCTCTGATACATAATGGATTTGTCCCCCAACCTGGGTGTAAAAACAAACAGCAGCATCAAGTATTTGCAAGTTCTGATGTGCTGAAACATGAACCGTGACCTTTGCCTTCACAGGTGATCCAAGGCTGGCTCTTCCTCTCCTCCCTCCTCCTGCTGTTCTTCTTCTCCTACATCTACCTCAAGTAAGCTCTCAAAGATTAAGTCTCATTTTCTAAGGTTCCTACACATTCTCGTAAATGTCAAGCTGTCTGAATTCTTTACAATGATGGATGGAGCCTGTCTTCTACAGTATGTCTCTGCTCTCAACAGAGAGGTTTTTAAGACCTACAATGTGGCCATGGACTACTTCACCCTGGCGGTAATCATTTGGAACTTCGGAGTGGTGGGCATGATGTGCATTCATTGGAAAGGGCCGCTGCGGCTCCAGCAGGCCTACCTCATCATGATCAGCGCCCTCATGGCCCTGGTTTTCATCAAGTACCTGCCAGAGTGGACCGCCTGGCTCATATTAGCCGTCATATCCGTCTACGGTAAATCCTCCTCTCTATGCTACTCTGTGCACCTTCAAGGAAAAAACATGAACTCTTCACCTGACCCGCTGATGTTATTGTGCGCACCACATGTTCAGTCATCTGGTTCCTTTTAGTGCATGAGGAAAAAAAGAAAAAGAAACGTGTAATCTAACTTTCTTTCTTTCAACATTTTCTTAGCATAGTAAAAAGCTATGGATTTGGAGCCAAAGCCAAACCTCTTATTAACATGTAAAATATTATCATAAGCTGAATGTATGAAACAAGTGTTGATAAATGTCATTATTGGTGTGCTAAGAGAAACAATGTGTCTCACGGCCCAAAACTGAAAGGTGAATCCTTTCAGGAAGGGTTGGTTGAACAACAAGTCCATGAGAAAAGGAAGTCTGGGGGAGATGGAATTGAAAGCTGGCACCACAGCAGCAAAAATAGCCGTTTATTACCTATAAGCTGCTTTCTTGGTAATAGTTAGAAGTGGTTGCTCAAATTGTCAAAATACTGGGAACAAAAACAGTAAGTAAGTAGTTGCTTCTTGATTTTTCTCTTGACACATAAGCAGTGGGTTCAGATAGATTAGGTATCGGTCATAAAGGCATGTTGATGTTTGTCCTTACCTCTCAAGTAGTCCATAATCCATATACTTTCCAAAAAAACAACTTTATTTGTCAATGTAATGGGCATTACGTGTGCAGGACAAAGACAGAGTTTTCCCCAACACATTCAAATTATGTTGCATTTTCAAGAGTTTCTAGTTCGCGTGGCAGTGGCATTTTAAGTTCCTGCTACAAGATGGAATATTTAACTGGCAACTGGTGCGTAGTGGAAAAAGAAATGGCATCATGGTGACTCTGGCATACTTGGAAATTCACTGCACTTGTTTCATTGGAAGTGTAAGTAAACCTTTAGAAAAGAAAGCCAGCTTTTGGGAGCTTTAATATTTTTTTGGAGTGATCAAACCTGTAGACTGTCCCTCACTGACGTCTCTGCCTCTTGTCATCACAGACGTCACGTCAGAGCGCTCAGTGGCTAAACGTCTCTCGTCTGGTCTCTGTCTTCTTTCACAGATCTGTTAGCGGTTCTCTGTCCCAAAGGGCCTCTGAGGATCCTGGTGGAGACGGCCCAGGAGAGGAACGAGCCCATCTTTCCAGCTCTCATCTACTCCTGTAAGACAGACACGGATTATTATACACATTACTGTATCAACATTTGATTGTAATAAAACGAAGGTGGGGCAATAAAACACCAATTTTTAAAGCCAACATACAGGAGATAAAATTGCCTTTCTATTAAACTGCCACTTTTGGCTTTGAATGACACTCCTTTCAGCGCTTGTAGACCAAATAGAAATCCTATCAGCACTTCCACTTCCAAGTCCCATAAATATTCAGGGATTTCCATGAACTTTTACTTCAACTTCTTTCAGTGCTGAAAAGCTCTTTCACTAGAGCTGCCAAGTGGTTAGACATCAACTGATGTTTCAACTCCTTTTTAGCATTTTCACTTCAAGTGACTCCTAAACCCGTTTCAGCACATTCAGTCGACAACTCATCATCTTTCACCACTTTCACTTCATCTGACACTTTGATTTCATTTAGGGCAGTCCCTGGAAATTACACTTTATTTCTTCACTTTCACTTTCACTGTCTTCCCTTTTTTAACTGTTGGTGCTTCCCTTGAACTGCCAATTCAACTCATTTTAGAATTTCAACTCAAAGTCTAAGTTGAACTTTCGGTGGCTGCTGCCAGACAGAAACATGTCAAAAACGCCAAACAATCAACATTTTAAGACATTTAAGCTATTTCAAATGTTCAAACTTGAAAAGGTTTTAGTTGAAGTACTAAGATGACTTAAGTTAGCAGTTTACTTTCAGTGGAAGCCCTGTTTAGTTTTCTAAAAAAGATTCTGATTGTAACACCAATTAGAGCCTGACCAATAAAGGATTAACAAAACATAAATAGATTTTCCTAACATTAGTTATTTAGGAGTTCTCACTAAAATAATATGATAATTTGTTTTGTCACAACAGAACAGAGGAACATCAAAATAAAGTTCTGATACATAAAATTTATAAAAATACAAACTTAAGATATGAAACTTAAAGTCCTTTGAACAAAAACACATTAACAAAAAAAAGAAAATCAGTGTTGCCAACAGGGACGTTGTAGAACTACAACACTCATAACATGGTTGACCGTCCGTTTCTGTTTTGTTTTTGAAATATTCATTTATCAGTATCATTTATTTGTCATTATAAATGATTCTGATGAACGGATATTTAAAGAAGAAAAAAAAAAAGACGGACTGTCAACCATATGAATGTTGGCGTTAGTTTGTCCAGTTTTTTCCCCGGCCATTATAAATGCCTATACCGGTAGTTGGGGACATGCCTAATATCAGCCGGCCGATATGTCGGTCGGGCTGTAACACCACCCTAGACACCGTCAGTAGTCTGACTCTGACTTCTTCCACAGCTACAATGGTGTGGCTCGTTAACATGGCTGACACTGACCGGCCAAAAAGGAACTCGACAGAAGCGGCCTCATCCCAACAAGGGGCTCCTGAAGGTGAGCGCCGTGTCAAAGCGATTGAGTGATGTTTAGTCTTCCTTTGGGGGGGGGGGGGGGGGGGGGGTAAACAGTGTTGTTTAGTCTAACTGCTATGGCTTGTCTGCAGCCGTGGCGTCCCCGGCTGCCGCCAGTCTGTCGCAGGACGACGGGGGCTTCACCCCCACCTGGGTCACCCAGCAGGAGCACCAGCTGGGGACGCTCCAGACCACCGAGCAGACCAGGCGGGAGATCCAGGAGATGCCCTCCGCTCGCCCACCCCCCGAAGACGACGACGAAGAGAGTGAGTGCTGAGCGACTAATATTTAAAATACAGTATTTAAGCTTTATTTCAGTCATTTATGAAAGGTATTGTTGTTAGGAAAAGGGCATCAGGCCTCTTTGATTGATCCACTCTCTTCCGTTAAGCTAGAGTACAGTCAGCTCTTTAAAAGACTTCATATCTCTCCTACAGCAATTTAATAGCGCGATGAATAATGAATTGCAATACTAAATACTGTCTGTTGTATGGCTTATTAAATAGCTTGGCACAGAACAAAACACATGCCTCTCTCTGCATAGAGGGTTGGGATTGGTATTTGGTAGGGTTGGCACGGTTCACAAAATTCAGTTTTTTGGATAAGTTTGGTGTGTTTTTGGTATGGGGGGAGGGCAGGGGACATTGCCAATTTCAACAACCTTTTCAATATTTATTTGGCACACATAAGTCTGAATATATTGAATGAAAGTCTGAATATATGGAATGAAAGTCTGAATATATTGGGAATGAAAGGTCGACGTCATTCGGCGCTGGCGCCATCTTGTGTTGTGCTGATTATCAGATGTAACAAATGTGGACGTATGAGTGAATCGGCTAGGAATCTAGTGTCAGCTATTTTGAGCAATGAAGAGATTATTAACACTCTGGCAAATGCATGTACGGGCCAAAATACTGGTAACCGTATCCAGTGCCCACACCATTAGCTTCCAGTTGAAGTGTTACTTCTGCCGACATCTCCCAAAGAGACTCATAAATTCCTTCAAGAATGATGCATAATGTTCTTTCGGCAACGTTTTGTTGAACAGGATTGCTTATAAGCACTAAGAATGTCGCAATAATGGAAATATGATCCTCAAGGTGACGCTATCTAATTTCCAAACTGTTTGTGTCGTTTGGAGTATGACCAGTTGTTGCAAAAAAACCCTGCAGTTCAACAAAGTATTGGACTATTTCAGCCGATGCCATTTTGTAAATCCAGTGAATTCAGAAAGGTATCCCTTTGGTGACATTTCTGTCAATGTATTCCAACTTTCATTCCATATATTCAGACTTCATTCCATATATTCAGACTTCATTCCATATATTCAGACTTCATTCCATATATTCAGACTTTCATTCCATATATTCAGACGTTTCATATCCATATTCAGACTCATTCTATATTCAACTTCTTCCATATATTCGACTTTTCATCCATATATCAGACTTCATTCACCATATTCAGCTGCATCCATATATTCAGACTTCCATTCCATATATTCAGACGTTTCATGTCCATATATTCAGACGTCATTCCATATTCAGATTCATGGTCCATATATTCGAACTTTCTTGCCAATATTCCGATGGATACCTTCATATATATTATTTCCTAAACGGCATGCCATAATATATATATATATATATATATAGATATATAGATTTACCCCGCAGCCCTAATATGAAGCCAAGCTCTGTAATTCAAATTTGGGACTTCCGAGGTTGTCCGACTGTGTGTAATTAGCATCTTTCAGTTTCCTCTTCTGCAAACACATAAAACATTTTGGGAACATTTTTATGTGAGCCCCTGTTCTGTGAAATGAGTGTGTATGTAAAAGGGACTTGCATGTTTTGGCGGCAAACTCTTTTTAGTCAGATTAGGAAGCGATTATTCATGGCAATTGCTAGGTTTGACGCCCGGCACTCTTTCTAAGTTAAAGCTGCAGTAAATACGCGGTCGGAGCTCTTGTTTGGACAGTAATTACAGCTGAGAGGAGATCTCTACGGGGGTTGGAGGGCGTGGGGCTGAGGCGAATCTCTGGTTTGAATTGACTCCACCCTGAATGTGGTGTCCTCCTGTGTTTATCAGGGGGCGTGAAACTGGGACTGGGAGACTTCATCTTCTACAGCATGCTGGTGGGGAAGGCCTCGGCCACGGCCAGCGGCGACTGGAACACCACGCTCGCCTGCTTCGTAGCCATCCTCATTGTGAGTGACCACGGCTGCTTATTTTGGTGTCAAGTCACCGCAACCATCTCTCAGCACAATATCTAACCCCACTTTATGTCGACCACTTGATTGTATAACAGGCTGCTTCCCCCCCAGAGCTGATTTTGCTTGGTTACACAATATGTTTACACAGTGTGCTATTTGGTCTGTTTTGATTCTCGCCTGTCTCTGCCCCCGCAGGGCCTGTGTCTAACCCTGCTCCTCCTCGCCATCTTCAAGAAAGCGCTCCCTGCTCTGCCCATCTCCATTTTTTTCGGCCTGGTCTTCTATTTCGCCACAGACAACTTGGTGCAGCCCTTCATGGACCAGCTGGCGCTCCACCAGTTCTACATTTAGCAGGACGCTGCCCTGATAACCCTCACCCACATAGCCCCCCGGCCAACAACACGAGCAGTCCCT
>NW_022605583.1:71367-75469 GCF_008692095.1 Etheostoma spectabile | reverse complement strand
GGGGGGGGGGGGGACAAAGGGCGACGCAGGCCAGGGGCCTCTCCCGCGCCCCACATCCCCTCCTAAGAACTCAAGTTGTTTCTGTTCTGCCTTTTTCTTTATCAACGCCAAGATGGGGGTGTTCCCCACGACAGCGGCTTCTTAAACATTTTATTTGAGTTTTGAACCAAGAAGTGACATTTCCCGCTTGACTCGGGACCTCGTCTTCAAATCACCGATCTGAGATTATGAGACGTTAGTGGAATTATTCTTTATCTTTTAATCAAGGGAAGCTTTTCACGAGCTTGTCTGCTTCTTCCCAGCAGCACCCTGCTTCCCATCCACATGCATTTACATGTGGGAGCTGCCCAGTACGTCTTATCCGACTGGGGCTTCACAGCAGGTGCCTTGCTCAGGGACACCTGGTGGGAGCTGTTGAACGAAACGGAGACTGTTTCATTAAATCTCCATTCAACGACTTGGATCCAATATCTTCCCTTTTTTTTAACGACTTCGTAACCCCCCCCCCACACACTAAACCCAAGATTAAAAAGCCTTCATTGGTAAACGTGTAGTTTGATTGTGTATGAGCTGTCAGTCACCAGACGTGCTTTCCTCACCGCCATTAAGAATGGTTACGACGCGTTTTGTTTTCCCACTTTAGACGCACGAAAAAGCAAAGCTCTGAAGCCGAGCGGTTCTCGCCGCCAGATTCCACTGAACGGGAGGTTTTGAACAAACGAAAAGTTTTAATAGTGGAAGAATTTCTAGTCTCTAGAACTAAGATTTGAGTGTAATTGTGACACTGACTCATTAGAGATTTTTCACCATGTTTCCTGCCCTCTCTTTATTTGTCATTTTATTTTTTATTTTTTTATACGTAAAATCCCATTTGAACGCAGAGCCTGCAGAGGGAGGCAAGTTCACACACACTTAACACACTTACACCTGAGACTTGCCTGCCATGTCAGTCATGTGCTGTCAGCCACTGAGCAGCTCTGCTGGAGCAGTCGGAGGTCCAGTGCCTTGCTCGAGGGCATTTCAGTAGTAGTAGTTGTTGTTGTTATTGTGGAACAGAAATGTGCTTTTCATTCTCTTCCCTGACTGAGATTTCAGATTGTTTTTTTTAATTCTTTGTTTTTGCAACCTGTCCAGGGATTGTAACCTGTGATCATCTGGTCACCAACTCCGAACCTTTAGGCTGTAGCTGCTGTCAAGATGTTCTCCTGGTGCTGTCTTGATCTATGCCACAAAATAATCAAACACAATCATTTGGACCATACGCAGATACTGTTGCGTTGTTTTTCAAAACATGCAGAAGAGAAACTTTGTACTTTTTGAAACACAAGGGTACATGTTAACGGAGTTCCTACACAGATGAGGAAACTGTGGACAAGTGTGAAGACGTACAACTTTTGACTGATATCGTGTTTGTGTTTTGAGGAAAAAGGCTTAGTCCTGATGAACGAGGGATCGGATCTAGATTAATTCGTTGTTAGAATTTGTGAACATTGTTGGAAAACCTAATCTCCAGTTATCAAGCATTATTTGCTTATGTGTCTTTTTTTTTTTTAAAGTATAAAAACAAACCAAAAAGGTATAAAAATAGATCTGGTATGAATATTGAGATGTGTATGAACCCAAGCTCTGTCCCTTCTCATATATTAGATAATGCAGCTTGGTGGCGAAGGACGAGCGGCCCTGATTGAGTCTCATCCTTACAGAGAAGAAACCAAGAGGGAATAATATAGTGAAACTTAATTTCTTCTTTTTGTTTTGAGGGAATATGTTGGGTAACTGGCTTTTTTTTTCTGTCCTTCACATGCATATGTGTGTTATGCAAGGTTATTGAATTCAGATTTTGTTTTTTAATAAATAAATAAACAAATAATGAAATTTAAAGTAGTATGTCTTTTTTTCTTTTTTTAAATTGAGGGGGGAGCTGCTGTGGCAAAAGGTTGAGACTGATTTCAACAATGTCACGCTGCGGTGTATTGGAGACCGGACTCGGGTTTGAGGCGACGTGAGGATCTCGTACAGGAAACGTCGCTGCCCCGGTCCATCGCTGTCGCAAGAATGTTTGAAACACTATGAGGGGAAAAATTAAACTCGAGCTCTGAACTTCCCAGAGGTTTTTATAACAGCTGACTGTACCCTGCAACAACAAAGCCCGGTCCCTCATCTCTTTTCTTTCTCTTGTGGGGGTCGGTAATGTAGAGATCTATAAACCATCTGACGGGAAACCATCATTGTGTAGTTACTTGTGCTACATTAGGGGCAGGGTTAGTGACTGTTCCAGTTTCAGCAGCAACTCAATAGATTACTATTGTTTTTTTGCCTTGTGGGTGAAGCAAATCTACCAACTGCTTGCATATTTTACAAGCATTTGGCTGGTAGATGGTGCTAATTTTGTACCCTGATAGGGGGGTTAAAGAACACAACAGGACGCCCCCCTCCCACCTCCGCACAACCCTGTAGAATCACTGGCTCTCTTTTCAATTTTGTATCCTTTATTAGTCCCACAAGGAGAAATTACAATTTACACTTTGTTATTACACACAGGCCTGAATTACAGGGGGTTCTGTGCCTTGCTCAAGAGCACATTGGCAGTGCCCTGGAGGTGAACTGGCACCTCTCCAGCAGTCCACCGCCATACTTTTGTCCTTATTTGGACTTGAACCTGCGACCCTCCGGTTCCCAACCCAACTCCTTACGGACTATTTTATCTGAATGCGCCCAAAATCTCTAATTTGTGTTTCTTGCCAGCCAGTGGGGCCCACATTATAACTCTAATCTGTGAAATCATAGTTTGGTTTAAGTTTTTGGTTTTATCTTAGATGCCAAGTGGTGATTGTGCTGGTGCTTTGATCTCCATCGGGTTAAAAATGGTCACTGTTTACTGTATATACCAATATTAAAACAATCAATTAAAGAAATACACAATGCCAAGCTTTTCATTGTGTCCTGTACTGTGACTTCTTTTCTTTTTAATCTTGCAAAATTTGAGATGATGTGTATTTGTCTTTTCAAGAATCGAGCTGCTCCAGATTTAGTTCGTTTTAGTTTTAACGCAAAAAGCAAATTGATAGGGCACTCCCCCGAATTTTAACACGTCCTCATTCTTCTCAACCTGCAAAAAAAAAATTATGTCATCAGGATTATCTTAGGTTTACAGTGGGGCTCGAAAGTTCGGGCACCCCCAAGTACATTTTTTTTATTAATGTGCATAAAGATGCCAAGAAAAGATGGAAAAACCTCCAAAAGGCATCAAACGACAGATTACACATTGGTATAATATGTCACAAAAAGTTTTTATTTCCATCATTTACACTTTCAAAATAACAGAAAACAAAAAAATGGCAGCTGCTAAGGTTTGGGCCCCTGCAGAGTTAATACCTTGTACCTCCCCAGCTTGGAAACGCTTTTGTAGCCAGCCAAGAGTCTTTAATTCTTGTTGGAGGTATCTTCGCCCATTCTTCTTCCAGAAGTGTTCCAGTTCTTTGAGATTTCTGGGCTGTCTGTCACGCACTGCTCTTTTAAGGTCTATCCATAGATTTACCATTATGTTGAGGTCAGGAGATTGTGAAGGCCATGGCAAAACCTTCAGTTTACACCTCTTGATGTAATCCACCGGGGATTTAGTGGTGTGTTTAGGATCATTATCCATTTGTAGAAGCCATCCTCTCTTTAACTTCAGCTTTTTCACAGATGGCATCAAGTTAGCGTCCAAAATTTGCTGAAATTTTATTGAATCCATTTTTCCTTCTACTCGTGAAATGTTCCCTGTGCCACTGGCTGCAATACAACCCCAGAACATGATTGATCCCCCCCCCCATGCTTAACAGTTGGACAGAGGTTCTTTTTATTTAATTCTGTGCCCTTTCTCCTCCAAACGTACCTTTGCTCATTCCGGCCAAAAAGTTCTATTTTAACCTCATCGGTCCACATAACTTGTTCCCACAATGCATCAGGCTTGTCTATATGTTCATTTGCAAACTTCAAACGCTGATGTTTGTGGTGAGGACATAGAAGAAGTTTTCTTCAGGTGTCTCCAGGTCTTTCTGGATGGATTGGGCAGTCTAACGGGGGTTTGGACTTGCTTTTCTCCCAATCCTGCGAGCTG
>NW_022605583.1:71201-71357 GCF_008692095.1 Etheostoma spectabile | reverse complement strand
TCTGATATTGTTCTTGGTCTTCCAGATCTTGCACTGTTCCTGATGACGGCCTTTTCTTAATCACATTCCGAACAGAGGATATTAGCATCTGAAAACGCTTTGCTTTACCTTGCTTACTTTATACGAATGTCTAATCTGTCATTTGATGCCTTTTGG
>NW_022605583.1:67886-71191 GCF_008692095.1 Etheostoma spectabile | reverse complement strand
ATCTTTTCTTGGCTTCTTTATGCACATTAATACACATTTTCGAACCCCATTGTATCTCAGCTTGGTCTTAGAGACTAAAATTTATAACAGGAAGTCTGCATTTCAAACTGGTGATGTAGAGATTGAAAGACATGGGCATTTATTAAGCACTAAGGGGCTAATGTTGCATCATGGGAAGTGCAGGATCCAGTGCTTTTGAAGGACTAGGTTATAGCATATTTCAGCCTCTCATGTTTTGATTTTGTCTCTCGCAAGTACCCTAACTTTACGGAGGTGTGAAATACTAAACCCTTTGGAGTTTCACAAAGTATGTGCTAAACTTAATGCTGTATTATTTCCTAGGTAGCATGGCAAGGTACTGGCAATGGTTGTCACACACAAGACCAACCAAATAACACCAATAATGCAGAGGTAGATGCATGTCCATGCTAACAATTTCTCATTTCACCAGTGGTGGAAGAAACATTTCACTACAATGTAAAAATAATGTAAAAATACTCCATTACAAGTTTTTCATTTAAAATACTACTTCAGTCAATGTACATAAATATTATCAGCTGAATAGGCTAGTATCGATAGGAGAAGTACTCGCTGTGCAGCTGAGCGGGGTCTGCTGGAGTCGTTATTAATACTGGATCATCAATGATGCATAAACCTGTAAACAGCAATATAATGTTGCAGGTGAAGCTCATTTTAAATGAGTTTAATCTGTAATAATTGATGATATTTCATAAATTGGTCACGTTTCATATGAAGATTTAATGCAAAGTAAGTAGTTGCTGTCATGATATCTCCCTCTGAACTGTAGCGGAGTAGACGGCCACTGTTGGCACACTGCCTTGCACGCTGGAGGCATTAGCTGTCACCATGGGGACAGTCTGGCCTGGCTGGCGGGACAGTGGCACAGTATGGCAGTTTCCCCAGAATGTTTAGCCTCCTACTGTGTCTTACCTAATATGCCCTCAGTGAGGCCTCATTCTGGCACTGTGGCTCGGCTAGTGAACATCTACAGAGTTAATTCCATAAGGCTTCTCCTGCATCCACTCCAAACACCTGTCCTGTTCAGATTAGGTTGCGCCATGCACTTGAAGCGGTTTGAGCTGCTTTCCCAGAAATTAACAAAGTTTCCAGAGAAATTTGGATCTTCTGTTTCTGTTTCCTTGCAGATTTTAAAATAGATATCATGTTTCTTTTAAGGCCTTTAAGCTGTGTGACATCTACCCACAACAAGCTGGTTGAGACTAGAGTGAACTGAGGTAGCCTGCCAGTCACTGCCATCCTCTGAATGGAGTGGACTTAAGCAGGAGACGATGTGGCAGCGTGTCAAACCTTTGTGCTTTGGAGGTTTCCCAGGATAGCTTTGCTAAGTGGATTAGTGTGCAGGGAGGTATTTCTGCTCCATATAAGACATGTAAGGAATTAAGGATTAGACTTCAATAATCGCTGGCAGCAAGTGCACTCAAGACACTGAACAACGCAGGAGAAAGGAGCCGAAGCTCGGACACGAAGAGGAAAACCCCCTGTTAAGGTGAAGAAAACCATTTCAGAGATGTCTAAGGACAAGCTGGAGAGCCTGGTGAAGCGCATGGAGGAGACGCTGTCGGAGATGGAGCAGCTGAAGGTGCACTGCGGAAAGCAGAGCGAGGAGCTGAGCCGGCTGGTGGTGGAGCTCCGGAACGAAAACCAGGAGCTGGTGGAGAAGTACAACCAGCTCACTGTGGAGATGAAGGAGGCCAAGGAGATTATAGAACAGCTGCAGGACACAAAATATGCCTTTAATGCAAAGGAGAGACAGGCACAGAAGCTGAACCGGCAGCTCTGAAAGTCCACAAACAGGATGAAAACATGACTATAGGTGGATGGGACCTGGGTGTACTGGAGTCCTGGAGGAAAACAAGAACGAACAAGGCGGATGGAAAGACTTTGTGCCGAGGATTTCTAAATACTGGGTGGGCATAAAGGCTAATCTGGGCACAGCTGTTTCTTTAACATATAGAAAGTGTTTTTTTCTGTCTGCATATGTCTACATTTTACGTCCAGAGGGGGAATGGATGTAAAGCTTAGTAATTTGAATGTTAACCTACCTAAATCATGGGGCTAAGGGCTCCTTTTAAAACCATGGCTAGACTTAATGACCAGGAATCAAAACTGGAGGTCTGTCAGAATTGTGGATGTGGAAAATGTGGAATCTCGTTGAAAAGATTGTGTACAAGGCATTGTGCTCATTAGGTTTCTATTATTAAAACACCAACATGCCTGGACGCCAGGCTGCACTGCCGCGGTAAAGATTTATTTAATGAGATTTCTTTAGTTGTTCTGTGCCGAGGAGAAGTGGGTGGTCACCTATTTTTGGTGTTTGTACAGTCAAAGTTATAAAAATCCCTTCTTGCCCTCAACCTTGTGAGACTTTGAGGTTCCTCCCTCCACTCTTGGTCGCAGGACATAATGTTCATGTACTCCAATAAAGTTTTAAATCCTGCAAATCCAGATTGCTGAAAGTGACAATCACTCTTGTCGGAGGCTTTTTTAGAAGATGCTCGGTCTTTTTCCGGGTTCAAAACAAAATTCAAATCCCCACCTATAAGGAGCTCATATGAAGAGCATTCAAGTATGAGAAACAAATTTTTGGAAGAATTGAGGGCAATCATAATTGGGGCCATAGGCATTAATCAATGTAATAGTCTTCCCCACTATAAAGTATAAAGTATAAAGTATCTGTCTTCTCGGTCTGTCTCAATGTTATCTACCTGCAAAGGTACATTTTTACTGATCAGAGTGGCAACTCCTCTTGATTGAGACGTAACAGATGCATTAAACACCTGTCCTGGCCTTGCCATTGTCAGTGAGTGTATAATACATTGATGCCATTAGTGTTCCATGTCAAAAACCTAAGATTTGTTATTCCCCCTATGTGCGTATTCAGTAAGGTATTTTACAATAAAACCATTTAACCCTGGCCCCTGCAACCTCTTAATATCTTATCACCATTATTTGTATATTGAAGGCAAATGTAAAAGTGGAAAGTTACACAACCCAGCATAGTAATGTCAAACCTATTTAATTTATCTAAATTACTAACGTAACCTTGTGTCAAACGTCACTTTGGACATTGCTCTTTGATAACAGAAAAAATGAAAAGAGACATGAAACCAAATTCAAGATTGCCTAAATGGATTTATGAACGGCATTTCTATCCCATTGAAGTGTGAATATTTGTGTAGAAATATTAGATTAGATCAGATTAGATTCAACTTTATTGTTATTACACAGGTACAGGTACAAGGCAACGAAATGCAGTTTGGGTC
>NW_022605583.1:62096-67876 GCF_008692095.1 Etheostoma spectabile | reverse complement strand
AAGTGCAATAGCAGTAAGTGCAGGATATACACTGGTTCCATGAGTGCAGGACGTGGATATGTACTTAATAAATATAGAAATGAATACTATTATAAACCGAATTTTACGGATAGATTTGTCCTATGAATATAATATATAGATAACTAGCATTGTGAACAAAATTTACAGCTGGATATGTACTGAATATAATACACAGGTGGATATTACTATAAATAGAATTTCTACATATATGTACAATGAACATAATATACTGATGGTTGTTACTATAACAGAGTTTACATATATACATATTGTACATATATATATATATATATATATATATATATATATATATATAATAAGTTAGGCTAAAATGAGCAGTATGAGGTAGTAGGCAGAAGCTATCCAAATTAAAGTGCAGTGGAAAGTAATTGCATATTACAGTTAAAGTACAAGATTGTACTATACTGTGTGTTGAAGGTAGGGGGGGCTTGATGAGAGCAGGAGCATCCTCTGGATTAGGAATTTCCCATCTATCACAGGTATGTCACTGAATGTGTCCCATGACACCTCAAACACATTCACACACACCAGCTCTACAAACTACACTCTTATTTATATGTATATATATATATATATTTTATATATACATATTTATATATTTTATATATATATTATATTTTAGGGGGGCTTGACCCCCCCCTAAAAAGGGTCAAAAATTACCCATGGTGTTATCTTTTCCCCCACAAGAGTCAGAAACTAAACTAAAGTGAAGGGGAAGTTTTGCACCATCAAACACACCGAATCGGCCTTAGCTGGTTCCATTTTTTTTTTCAGGCCAGATTCATTTTATTTTTAGGCCAGAGAAGCATAAAACACCCTTAAAATGTGAGTAAGAGGTCAAATATTTACCCCACTGTCTCCGACTCTTCCATGTAACAGTGGTGGAAATGTATTCAACGACAAATGCAACTGTTCTCCAGTATTTCAAATTTAATGAAACTTCTCTCCACTGGAATTCAGAGGTAAATCTTGTACTTTTCACTCCACTACATGTATCTACTTTACAAATTAAGATTTAACACAACACATACAATCGTCATGTAATCTTCATGTAATATGATGGGTTATTGATTTAAACAACCAAACAGTATATAATGAAAATATACAAAAATAGCTCCAACTTGACCCGCTACATAATTACAATGCATCCACAATAATATAATAATGATAATAGGCCTACTTTTGATACTTTTAATACAATCTACAAACAATATTTTTGATGTTATTTGAACATTTTGTCACGTTTCATGTGTTCTGCTGCCTGTTTTATTTTGAAAGATCTCTGTTCTCCGTTGTGTCGTCTTGTTTTACTTCCTGTTGTAGATTTTCCCACCTGTCCCATTGTGTTGTGCCGGTGTCTTACTGTCTCCCCTGTCAGCCCCCCCCCCCCCCCCCCCCACACCCCAGTGTGAGATCGTCTGGTCCATTGTGTGAGCTTTTGAACGTGTCCTGTATTCCTTTCTTCCTGTTTTTTTTCCTGATTCCCTGTGTTTCCGACCCTTGCCTGTGTTTGGCCTTCTCCTTCTGCCTGATGTTTTGGGTGGTGTTACCCGTGAGTTGGATTTGGACCATTACCTGTTTTCCTGGATTTCCCTTTGTCTGCAGATTATTGGACACTGTAGCTTGAGTTGATTAGCTTGCTAATAAAACCATTGAACTTCACTACTTGAGTTGTGCATTGTGGGTCCGTCTCTCTGTGAGCTTGACATATTTTCAATGCAGTGATCATTATACTTAGTTAATAACTACTTCCTCTACCACTGCCTCATACTGGTACTATGCACTGCATTGTGGTATAAATATTGCCCAAATCACTCGGATATGCTGTTTGGAAAATAAGGATTGACATTATATTCAGTTTGGGAGTTATGAATGTTCTCTTTTAAAAGGTTAAGATGGGACTTTGTGTTTGATGGTCCATTGAACTTAAGTGGTGTTTCAACCATTCAGCGCATAGGGCACATAAGAAGATGTCTAGTTTGGTTTGGCCTTTTTCCATCCTTTTTGGAAATCTCATGGTTACTTGTGAAGTTATTTTAAACATTTATACTTGACTGAGTCATTCAGTCTGGCCTTAACATGAAAAATCCTCTTTTAGTTGAACCAGATAAAAAAACATGTGCCTTGAATGGGTTTTGGTGGGATAAGTGGTGCTAAAAACTGTTTTGTGTTTTTGGTTTATTCAAATGTTAACTGTGGCTCTCGAGCTGCTTCACACACCCTCTTCTGAATGTAGGCATGAACAGTGTATGGTTAGCTCGAGTAAGTACACATTCCACTTTTTTTTTTTTCTCAACTTGAGCCCACAGAAGCCAGTTGGGATGTTTTGAAAGACCCCACCCCCAAAAGAATAGAGAGAGAGAGAAGGGAGGGGTAAATTCTTCTTGGGAAACATACACTACAAGATATTTAAACACAGCTTGGGTAGTGTGGTGGTTTCCTCTTTAAAGGGGAACTATGCAGTTTAAAAAAAATAAAAAATCATAATAAACCTTAACTGAAGCGCTTCTGAGTCATTGGGATGGATACATGACTTTTCTTTTTTAGTCTCCTTACCAAAACTGCATAGCACCCCTTTAAACCCCCCCCCAAAAGAAATCACTTTTCTATGATATTCTCCTGCAATTTCAACAGGTTCAGGATTACAATTAAATTGTCAAATTAGTGTAGAGCTTTCATGTATTTCAGATTGTTTCTTTTTGAATTATTGAGAACACAAAATGAAAGATCGAGATGCTTTTTTTAAGCTTAAAAAACATACTTAACACTGTTATGTCACCTTCGTCAAATGTGCAATTAAGTCCAGTTTGAGTCAAAAGAAAAGGTCTACTTATTGGGTTTTAATAATCAACTTTTTTAAAGTTGATTTTTGCAATTATTTGTTGCACCTTGACTCCATAATTGGTAAGTTGGTCCACTACTTTGCTTCAGACTGAAATATCTTGACAACTATTGAACAGATTGTTGTGACATTTTGTCCCGAGAGGTCCAGACTTTGACGATCCTCCAACTTTGTCTCTAGCACCACCATGAAGACCATCTTTGGTTTTCTTCAACTCAACAGCTAGTGGATGGATTGCTGTGATATTTGGTACAGCCAGTCATGGTCCCCTTGTGATGAATTATGAATGAATCTTTAATGCTCTGACCTTTCATCTTGTGTCATCAACAGACAAACAATTCCCTCCGTCTCATTTTATGACCAAATCCCTGCAAAACTAGCTGAGGAAGAAAAGCCTCGTGTCAACCACACATAAGGGTTCAATCATCAGATTGAGTCCTACTATACTAAACATATTATCCAGCTGACTTCTCTTTTTAAAGGGGTAGGGTAACATTTGGGACCTATTTCAGCTATAAAACAATTGGAACCCTTCCATTAGACCCAAAACCAGGAAGTGTACCCTGGTATTACATGTATGGTATGTACAGTGGGGAGAACATTATAGAGACGTACAGCAAAGTGGGAATAAACAAAATGGAGGATATATTCTTATGGGGACCATGGCTGCGGGAACTAGGGGTGCGGAGGGTGCTGCAGCACCCCCTAGCAAAAGAACAAACAACTACAACCAGAATTAAAAAAAAAAAAACATTTTATTTTTAATAAATTGAATATTAATATAAACCTAATCCCTTTCATTAGAAATTAAATTTAATACATTTTACAATTTGGTAAGTAAGAGGTAAACACATAATTTGATTAGAATGAAACTGACAATTTTGCCAAGAGCAGGGCGCGCTGATGAGTGGAGAGAGTTGAGGGTCTGTTACATGCTGTCTCAGCTAGCGGTTAGCCGAATTAGCTGTTATATTTCTTAATTTACAGACTCAAGGTCCAGATTAAAAAACAAAAAAACAAAAACACATTACAAAAGGGGTTTAGAACAAACACAAACATAAATACATATAAACAAACTGATCCCCAAAAATATCACAAAAGAAACACACATACATACAAGTGTTCCAGTGAGTCCATAGTTTAACTAACGTTAGCTTTCCGGTGGAGGCAAACCGACTTCATTTAACTCTCCATGGGAACAGGTCGTTCAGTGTCGTAAATCAGCGTTCATCATGATGTCGTTTGCACATGCGCAGAACGTATCGTGCAGGCAGGACGGATCGTGTACCGACAGGAACTTTCCCGGCGGGTCAACAGTACACAAGTTCGCTAGCCATGGCACAAAAGCACATTTTGGATTTCCTTATAAATCAACCACACCGCTAAAAAGCCTAAAAGATCAGAGGCAGAAAACTCAGCAACTGTAACCGAAAGAAGTAGCAGCAACACCTCACCTCAACACTCCCAGAGCGACCTGCTAGCACCAGACCACCAGGCAGCTAATGTTAGCCAAGCTAGCAGCACCTCTCCACCTCCACACTCCCAGAGCGACTGCTAGCACCAGACCACCAGGCAGCTAATGTTAGCCAAGCTAGCAGCACCTCTCCACCTCCACACTCCCAGAGCGACTTGCTAGCACCAGACCACCAGGCAGCTAATGTTGTTAGCCAAGTTAGCAGCACCTCTCCACCTCCACACTCCCAGAGCGACCTGCTAGCACCAGACCACCAGGCAGCTAATGTTGTTAGCCAAGCTAGCAGCACCTCTCCACCTCCACACTCCCAGAGCGACCTGCTAGCACCAGACCACCAGGCAGCTAATGTTGTTTGTAATGTTGTAATTTGCATTAAATGTTAAGTAACAGTTCAACTGAAAGTTTATACAAATTATTGGAAATAATTGTTTTTTACACGAGTGTAAAGCCTTTTTATTTGAAAACCAGAAATAGGTCGCACCGATATTTAATGATCCTACCGTATAGTTATAAAATGATTAGCTATGCCCTGTTAACGACTGGTGATATACGGCCCAATATCTTTATGCCTTAAATTTGCTACAAAAACTTAAGGCTTAAGGCATTTCTCTATTTCAGTGTTTGTGTCAGGACTGACTGGCTCGCTTCACTTTCATTTCATATAACTCAGTGATGTGTTTAGTGGCTCTGTTCTTTTTTCTTTTCTTTTTTTTACTTGTAGTAGGCCGGATCTGTTCCTGGTCCCAGCCGTGTCCCTGTATCCTGCGTTACCCGTCCCCAGGTGGTCCTGTCTTGTATTATATGGACTTTATTCTTGTTTTTATGCCTGTGCAGCATGTACATGTGTTCCAGTTTTATTATCGAAGCCTTAGAACTGTTTTGACACCACAAAGTGCCTTTTGTTTAAATAAAGAGATATTTTGTCTTCATCTTGACAGTATGGGTAAGAAAGAAATGAATGTGGTTGAATAGCGATAACGGTCTATTATATTATTTTCTGGTGTTTCCGGGTCACTAGTCTATGGCAGGCAAACTATTGTCTGTCTTGGATAGGCTATTTGTAATGAATTGAATCTCTATACAGCTCAATAGGTTGTGATGGATGCAGTTAGGTGTGTGCTGGTTGACTATGGCTGAAAACTTAACTCTGTAAACTTGTCAGCACCCCCAATTCAAAAATATGTTCCCGCGGCTGTGCATGCCACCAAGGAAAACGTTGATCATCTGTTATTTTTACAAGGTGAAATTACAGACTGCGAGTGAAGGATGCCCATCTCTGTCAGTCAGGAGGAGCGGGGGCTTTAAAGCGCCCTGGTGACGCCGCGGAGGAGGTTCACCCGACGGGACTTTCTCTCCTGCTGCTGTTGGTCGGTTTCCTGTTGGACGCAAGACAGACAGAGAGAGAGAGAGAGAGAGAGAGAG
>NW_022605583.1:58581-62086 GCF_008692095.1 Etheostoma spectabile | reverse complement strand
AGAGAGAGAGAGAGAGAAACAAAGGGAGTCCAGCGAGATAACCCTACTCATATATCCAGGACAGTGCTGCTCTATTTCAGACGCAACTTCCAAGTCAAAGCTCCCGGAGAGAAAGCAGCTGTCAGTCCGAGTCCCGCTGCGCCCTGCACGGTCCCGCCTGCCTCCCTGCCTGCCTGCCTGCCCGCCTGCCTGGTTCGTCTGGGGCTCCAGGAATCCGCATTAAGAGACCACTGAACAGGGTGAGTAGCCTAATGATTTCATCAAGGTTTCTTCTTCTGTCATATTTCCTTTAACCCTCATGTTTTCCTCGGGTCAAATTGACCCATTTTCCTATATCAATGTTTTTTTTAACTACCCAAATAAACATGATTGATTCCACACAACGCTTTTTTGCCAAGTACAAATCTCTACTTTCATTAATTTTGGGGCGTCTTATTCAATTTTATAGCATTTGAAAAGTTGTTTCCAAATAGTATTGAGTAAAAGTTGACATATTCCAGTCTGTGATTATCCTTCAACATACATTCCTTTAATTTCAGTCTAAATAATTCCTAATTTCTGCTTTTCTAACTCAAACATTAGGTATAATTTCCTATAAATGAGCTTTATTGACCATAAATTCCAAAAATAACTGTAAAACTAAAGTTAATAAGTTAGTGTTACGTAGCGTTGAAAACGTCAAAAAAGTGACAAACATTGAAAAAAAGGGTCAAAAATGTAAGAAAAAGTTAAAAACATTGATAAAAAAAGCATCAATAAAAGTGTTCATTTTCAATTTTAACAGGAACACAACACAAGGGTTAATTGACGTTTATATACAGTATATATATCGTTTCCCCCTCACATTTTCAAAGAAAGGAATATCCATTAGAGGAGATGAAAAACAAGTGTCAGTCTGGGAGAATGCTTGTTTCTAGATTGCCTGAATCAAACTTGACATTTAAATTTCCTTTTAACGACAATAAAAACAAAAGTAATTGTGTATGGATAAAGGGACATATGTATACGTTTAATAAAGTTAGCATAAACCACACTGTGGAGCCCACAGAGACAACCATATAGTCAGTGTATTCAATGTTTCAATTTTCTACAGAAAAACTATATCGTTTTTTTTACAGAGGATCCATTGATGCTTTTCCAGAATGACCAGGTGCCAGTTTGAGACAGGCCTTGTTGGCCAGTGTACATAACACAAGCCACTGCTTGCCCTCACTGACTGATGAATATGATGAAACATTGTTAACTCTGTGGGATAATAGCTCGTATAGCCCGAAGCCAAAGGCTTTATGAGTTGGTGCAGCACAAAGTGAGGGATGCAGGATTTCTCGAATGGCTCCAGTGGTTGGTTGTACTTAGGATGAAGAATAACGTCATGTGTACTGGGAGGATGATCGGTCAGATCAGTCAACAAAGTGATTAAAAATTGACATGAGAAGGGGTTTTATACAATGAATTTGAGCCATTTATCCGGCAATAAAAAGCCTGGATCCACTTTGACTAATGTGATGAGCTGGTGGCTTTGATTGGGTTTTATTGCTTCTGCTTTCTTAAATGCATTCTTTAAGTATTCAATTTATGTGTCGACTTTAACATAGCATGTGTTGAGTAGTTTGTTTTTACAATAGTTGGTCTTCTTAAAGGCACTTGAGGTGCAAAACACTGATTTGTATTTGAACTAATGAATGCTCCCCTCATATTTGTTACTGAAACTAATGGTGGTGATGGTGCGGTGGAAATGACCCGTCTTTGCTGTGGGAGATCTGGGTTCGATTCCCACTGCGATACATCAACCAATGTGTCCCTGAGCAAGACACTTAACCCCTAGTTGCTCCAGAGGCATGCAACCTCTCATATATATATACTGTATATAGCAATTGTAAGTCACTTTGGATAAAAGCATAAGCTAAATGACATTTAATGCAATGAACATTTAAGATATTCAATTAGGCTACTGCTGATAGAGCAGCAGGTTAATGGACAACTGTGTCATTCAGTTCATTTAAAGTCATTTATTGAGCAAAAATATATATATATCAGCTCCAGTTTCTCAAATTAAGGGATTTGCTACTTTTCTCTGTTGTTATCAGTGGACCTCATCTCTTTGGATTTTGATTTGAATTGGAAAATTCACAATTTCTGACTTTTTATGGATGAATTGATCCATTGATTGATGTTAAAAAACAGAAAACAATGATAGGGGTATCTGAAGTAATCAGGTTGGGGGAGGTGTAAATGAATTCTGTTGGCCCAGACAGAAGTTTACCACCAGCTATGAACAATGACAACATTAAGTTGCCCAATTCTGGGCGTTTGTTGCAGCGCTGAGTGTTTGAGACAGACCAGACATGCTGACTGCCTGTCTTCTCTTCTCTCTGACATAACCATCCCTCTGACTCAGGACCTGCCCGTGGCAGTATAGGCAAGTGCTAGGCGTGCCAGCAGTCCTAATGAGTAAAGAAAAAGTAAATAACACCAAAAATGTCAAAAAAATGCCAAAAAAAGAACAAAACAAAAACATGGAAATAAGCAACATAAATGTTGGATACAGTGCCAGAATCATAAAAAAAGTGTCATAAAATGCTGAAAAAGGGCAACTAAAAACACCATTTTTTTTAAACAACACCTAAAAATGTCACGATGAAAATTGGAAACACACAACTGTAACGTTAAAAAAACTATTTAAATCTTATCGAGGGCACTAAATTGGTAAAGTCTGACTTCTGGCCTGTGGCTGTGTGGCGTTCATGGCTGCAGTGTAACGCTGTCCTCACTGCCGGGGCATTTGGTCATCACGGAAGAGAGGGTCAGAGGGGGTTTGGTAGCTCCAGTCAACCCCCCCCCCCTCCCCTCTCTTTCTCTCTCTCAAGGGGGCAGGGAACCCTAGAGAAAAACAGACAGCCTCTCCACATGCAAAAAATTATACATTTTTAGCTCAGTTAAGCAATTAGATAATGAGACCGCATATGGAAACATAAGGCTGCTGGTTTTATGTAGTGGTCCCCTAATACTGTATCTGAAGTCTCTTTTATATGACCTTAGTGGTCCCCTAATACGTATCTGAAGTCTCTTTTATAGACCTTAGTGGTCCCCTAATACTGTATCTGAAGTCTCTTTATATAGACCTTAGTGGTCCTAATACTGTATCTGAGTCTCTTTTTTATAGACCTTGTGGTCCCCTAATACTGATCTGAAGTCTCTTTTAATAGACTTAGTGGTCCCTAATACTGTATCTGAGTCTCTTATATAGACCTTAGTGGTCCCTAATACGTATCTGAAGTCTTTATATAGACCTTAGTGGTCCCCTAATACTGTATTTGAAGTCTCTTTCCAAAAATTCACTCTTGGTCCAGAATTCCAGCCACTAGAGCCAGTCCCACAATGAGCTTTCCTTAGTACGTGCCATTTCTGAGTGATTTCTATAGCCATTGAGTAGGAGAGGGGGGGGCAAGGTGGAGGCTAGAGGGGTGGCCTTGACTTACTGCCACTTTGCTCATTTGAAAGCCAT
>NW_022605583.1:57685-58571 GCF_008692095.1 Etheostoma spectabile | reverse complement strand
CTCATGGGTGGGCCAAATTCTCTGGGCGGCAAGGCAGAGAAAGGGGAGGTAACCTTGCTCCTTATGACGTCATAAGGAGCAAGATTCCAGATCGACACATCTGAGCTTTCAATTTCTCAGAGGCAGAGCAGGATACCCAGGGCTCGGTTTACACCTAGCACCATTTCTATCCGCTGGGGGACCATAGGCAGGCTGGGGGAACTCATATTAATGTTAAAAAACCACACTACCCTCTTGGTTTTATATTCTTTACTGTCAGCCAAAACTGAAGCTGATACTTTTGGTTTTGTTTTCTGTGGTTGGATCAGCTAAGAAGATAGATCTGCGTGTGTGTGTCTGCGTGTTTTCCCACTGTTTCTTGTTGCCCTCGCTTGTTGCTCAATGTGAACAAGCCTCTATTCGTCACAGTGACTAACTCTGGATGTCTCCTCCTGTTTTTCCAGGGAACAATGAAGATGCTCCTGCCTCTGGTAATCCTTCAGCTGCTCTTGGCTCCAGTGCTCATGGTAAACTCCCACCAATACACACTCAAAATATCAAACTATGAAAGCCAAAACCTGAGACATCCCTGTGTTTTTGAAATTTAAATTAGTGCTGTTTATACACTATTTTAGATGTAAAGTACATCTGTAGCGATTAATCAAATAATCAATAGTTGATCAACAGAAAGTTGATTAACTATGATAATTGATTAATTGTTTAAGTCATATTTCAAGCAAAAGTGTCCAAATGTTCCTTTTTTTCTCAACATGATTGTAAACTGAACATCTTTAGGTTGTAATTCCTACTTTATATAAAACTAAATCCAATATAAGTTATGTTTTATTTATATAGCACATTTAAAAGCAACCATAGTTGACCAAAGTGCTTAACAAGTGCACCCCCC
>NW_022605583.1:48123-57675 GCF_008692095.1 Etheostoma spectabile | reverse complement strand
CCCCCCAAAAAAAATAGTAAGCTATACACAAACAATACACAATACAAAATAATCAACAGTTAAAAAGGGTCAAGGTGTCACAGCTCAACTTGAATTAAAAGCCAACAGATAGTCTTAAGCAAGGACTTGAATGTTTCAGCGGTCCAAGATGTTCTTATATAATTAGGTAAACTATTCCATTGGTTTGGAGCAGCCAATGAAAAGGCTCGGTCACCTTTATTTTTTAACCTGGATCTGGGCACATGGAGGAGCATCTGACTGGAAGACCTCAGTGCTTTGACAGGTGTGTGGACGTGTAAAAGTTCCAATAAATAAGAAGGCGACAACCCATTTAAAATTGTAACAACAAGTAATACAATTTTAAAATCAATCCTGAAACAGACAGGAAGCCAGTGCATTGTGGCCAAAACAGGTGGAATGCGGTCAAGTTTTCTGGTCCCGATTAAAAGTCGAGCTGCTGCGTTCTGGACCAACTGTAAATGACTAATTGTAATAAAAGCATGTATGACTCTTCTGAAGTCCTTGCGTAGCAGGTAGGGCCTTAAGTCTCAAAGTGCCAAAAGTCTCAGCTGGGAAAGTCCAGTGTGTAGGAATTGTAGCGTTGAGATTGTATAACGCAATCAACTGTCTCGCACCATGGCGGCTGTGGCTCAGGGGTCGCCTGCCAATCGGAAGGTTGGTGGTTCAATCCCTGGCCCTGCAGTTTCTTGTCAAAGTGTCCTTGGGCAAGACACTGGGACTCTAGGAAATTTCTTGGTAGATTTTTTATTGTACCCCTTTCCCACGCAGAATGTATCTCAGTGTTAAGATAACATGTGGTCCCCATGTTTCCTTTTTAAATGTTGCCGTGGCCCAGAAGCTACGATACCCGTTAGCAGCGTTAGCAGCACCATGTGACAGCAAAAACACGAAAGGCGTAGGAGTAGTATATCCTGTATGTCCACTACAGAAAAAATGGAACCTTGGGGGACCCCACAAGAAAGAGGACAGCAGATGAAGATTAAATACCAAGGTGGACAGCAAAACTCCTATCTGTCAAGTAAGATTCAAACCATTGCGTTTGAGTCCAGATAAAAGGATAGAGTAGTTGACAATGTCAAAGGCAGCAGTCAAATCTAAAAGCGCTAAAACAACAGTTTTTACACATTGTGTACCCAACCTAATGATAAATGGAATAGTGAATGGTGTGTAAGGGACATTTTGGCTGAAACATGAGTTTATTTCACTTTTATGCCTCAGGTTTTGTTTCATGTAGTACAAAATGTACAAACTCAAAAACTTCAAGAGTTACTTTTTTATGAAACAACATAACTGCTCTCAATAATATACTGTACATACAGTATATATATAGTGTATATATATCTATATTTAGCAGCTCCTATGTTTACCTGTGTCTGACCCCTCCCTCAGTCAGTCTGCCGTTTCTTCTTTCACTGTTCCCCCGACAACGCTTTCCTAGCGTTCTGCTTCTCTTTTGCCGGCTTAGCCCTGACGATAGTGGGAAAAACTCCATCGCTACCTTGTTTGCCAGCCCAAAGTTGCAAGGGTGTTTTTTCCACTCATAGACGCTAGGCCACCATTCAACCCGAAAAAAGTCACATAACCATTCCAATGACTCCCAAGCTGTTCATTTAAGGTAAATGAAGCTAAAAAAACCTGCATAGTTTAACTTAGAAACTGAATGAGATTTGGGGCCCTATCTTGCACCTGGTGCAGCGCAGCACAAAGCCCGACGCAAGTGTCTTTGCTAGTTTAAGACCGCCGCAGCTGTCCATTTCCCGTCCAGTGCCCACGTGGTTTAAATAGCAAATGTACCTGCACCCATCTTTGCGCCCATGGGCGGGCTGGTCTTACAGGGAGGTGTGTTCAGCTGAATTCTTGGTGTATTGGTATCTTGAGGCAGCGGGAAGTCATTGCGTCATTGTCCAACAAAAACCTCTTAAGTCAGTAGCACGGCATCTCATTGATGTTTTAACAGCAAATTAATAAAATTCACCAAGGCTTATGCACAGTGCGCACACTAAGCTTGTTACACGCACACAGGGACGCACAGCAGCACACACACAAAATATAAAAAATAAAAATATGACGGTACAAATCCGCCATCGTAACTGCAAGGCACCAAGGTAAACAAGCCCGGCTTTTAAAGGGAATGGGAGATGACACTCTGATTGGTTCATTGCATGTCACGCCCAAAACACACCTATGAATTAGTGAGGACACTAAGTACAACCCTTTTGAACCATGCCCCATTGCGCACAAACCCTTTTTCTGTCATCAAACTAGCAAAAATTGATTTGGTCACGCCCTAAATGCACCTGCGTCATGTGCTTCACGCCATAGCCTTAGATTGTTAAAATAGGTGTGAAAGCATTATAGAAAGAAAACGAATAATTATTATAACATAGGTTCACTGTTGTTTTTTAACCTTGTGATGAGTGTAAACACTGGTGTGTTGTGTTCAGGTGCCCAGTGTGGATCACTGGGACACATGGGGTCCTTACGGAGAATGCAGCCGGAGCTGTGGCAGCGGAGTGACCGCAAGAACCAGACGCTGTATCACCCACAGGTACGTCTCCTGCCTGTATCTAACTCTCATGACTGCACCAGAGACGCTTTACAACCGAGATGCCCCTACTCAATGTAATTTCCTGTTTCTGTGTCACGTGGGTCTTCACTGCCACGCTTCTTTAGGAGATTGGCAGCAGGTCTGCGTGTCCAATGGGAGAAGTGAACGTGAACATAGATTATGACTGATTCTTTTGCCTCATAGTCATTCCTCATATCCCATTCCTCACAAGCCACATATCTCAAGGATATTCTGACACTGAAATGGAATAATTTGTTTGTTTGGGACCTGTTTCCGTCTCAGGACCGAACTCTCGCGAGATCTGGCATCACAGATAAGCTAACGTCAACAATCGTTTGTGAATACCCTTACAAAACTAATGTTCGCGACGCTTAATTTAACTATTAGCCGTGTATATATCTAATGTTAGCAAAAGAAAACATAAATAAATGATACAAATATAACTTTTGATCCATCCACACAACGTTCACTATGCTTTCAAACAAGGCCACGCCCATTTAGTAGACAGGAAGCGTGTTTCATGCCATTGGCGCTTGAAATCTTTAATATAGAGGATCTTTGACTGCACCTGCATAACACATAAACAAGCCTGTATAAACACATGCACTCGCACTCAGCCTCTCTTGGACAGACTCTGCTCATTGTGAGGCCCTGAATACACACAGGTTTTTATTCTCCGCCTGTGTGAATAAAGCTAATTGTGATGTTCATGGGCACAGCATGTATCTTGAATGTAAAAGAATGCCTTGAAGTCACAAGGACGTGGGCTTGTCTTACATCCAAAACAGACTGCAGGGAGCGGCCCCTTAGCATTAAAAGGACTTCTCTTTCCTGGGTGTTGGCTGCTGAAGAGGATTGGATGGAAAGTGAACATTTCTATGTGCCCTGTTTTGGCTGACAAGTGGTTTATGAGGAAAAAAAAAAAGTTCATCAGTTCACTTTGCTGCATGGGTTTTTACATTTCTTTAAAGATGTTTTTTCCATTTATTGGTTGTTTTGAAGCATGTGACTGAACAGGACAGAGTGAGGAGTGTTGTTGCCGGCTTCCATTGTAAATTTTGTGTTCATAGCTCCTGTTGCTGGAATCCAGCTGGCATGTTGCCTCATGTAACCCATAAAGTGATCCTGATTCATGAGGTGGGAAGTGGTGGGTTCAAGACCCTGTAAAAGTATGAAGTATTAGGAGAAAAATTGCTTTAACTTTCAGAGATCGGAGGTTGTTTATTACATGAGCCCGTATGAAAGGATCCAAAATGAAAACCATAGCAGCTTTAGCATTCATTCTGTTTGCAGCAGAAAGCTAAGGCTTCTGTCTTAGGCATCATCACTTTGTCCACTCTTGATGACGGCATCACATTACCTGACGTCCGGTGACACAATTCTATTGCAGATGAAACTATCAAAACGGCGGAAAATGTGAAGAAATATTGGGTTCATTTTTCTACATTTAAGAATCTTTTGGATAAACATGTTTTTGACATTTGAACATGTCCGATTTATGATTTATGTCACAATTTCAATACTTTTAATTATTATGGTTTCTGACTTACATAACATTTTAAGCTTACGTTGGACTGGATTTAGGGATATGAAGCAGTTAAAGATATGTGTCATCACAATAAGTAAAAATACCATTGTAGGCACTGACAGACCAAAATGCCCAGTGTGACTGATATATTATTACATATGACGTTCTAAGATCATTATGATGAATGCACAAATGTGTTAGCAGCATTTTACTGTTCTAGCTGGGTGAGTTGTTGCATGTCATTCATCATGTTTTTTAGGTAGAATGTAGGTGTGTCTCACTTGTTGAGCAATAGTTCTCAGGGAATTAATAAAAAAGGACAAGTTCAATTGCCCACCGGGCAGAATGTGTCTATTATGAGCTGTTTCTTTAACATGTCCAAACTGTTTGCTGATTCACCTTGGTGGATATTTAGTTGTATTAATGGGAAGGAAAGCTATATGAAACCTAGTTCTGTCCTGCATAGACATACGGTATGGGGATGTTTTCCACTGATCTGCCTGAGATGCTGCTTGTCAACATGTCCATGCAGTCAGTCAGTGAGTCAGACAGACAGTCTGTTTCCCCTCTTTAACTGACTGATGAAGTCCTGCCCACTGCTACCTGGATAAACTCTGGGAAGAAGTATTCAGATCCTTTACTTAAGTAAAAGTACTAATATTGCACTGTAAAAACTACTCTTTTCCAAGTAAAAGTTCTGCATTGAAAATGTTACTAAAGGTAAAGCATGTAAGTATCATCAAGAAAATGTACTTATAGTAAAAAAAGACATTGAGTAGACATACTCAATGCAAAAAAATCCTCACATTTTGGAAACTGGAAACGATCAAAACCGGTTTGTATTTAATGGTCTCATCATTTCAGCTGGACTTGTAAGCCGTTATATTGTCGGGTAGTAAAACATTATATTTTACAATGTGTTTTGGTTACAAAAATCTTAATTTATAAAGTAACTAGTAACCAAAGCTGTCAGATGAAGATAGTGAAGTAAAAATTACAATATCTCTCTCTGAAATGCAGCGGAGAAGAAGAAGAAAGTGGCATAAAAAAGAAAAGACTCAAGTAAAGTACAATTACCTGAACATTACTTGTGTAAATGTACTTAGTTCCATTCCACCACTGAACTCTGTCATATCTTGTCTGCCAGAATCACATCTTTAAATACTATGATTAGATTGCTGTTGACTCATTGAGTGCTTTTACAGGAACTCCCTTTTGCTCCACATTCATTTGAGCAGAAAATGATATAACCTCATGAAATATAATCTATTTTCATTTTCTGTGTTCAATAATTTAGCTTTTCTGTTTAAATTTAAAGCACTGATTGGTGCTCCAAATGTTTATTTTCTCTCTTGTAGGTGAAAAGTTGATAGCTGGATGTCGTCACTGAGTGTTTGGACATGTTTTAGTTTCGGCATTCTGACAGGAGCGTGTCTTGTTTTCAGAGCTTAAGGGCAGGTACTTTTGGAGGTGCCTTAATCACGAGTTCTCAGCATGGCAGGAAGGGAGGGTGGTGAAGTGGCCTGCTGTCTCACGGCCCCAGTGGCGTGTGGGCAGATGTTTGTGTGGGTTTTGGGCTCCACCGTGAAGTTGCTGAGAGCTCTTTTTTTTATTACAGGCACAGAGTAAAGAGGAATGCCACTTAATTTAAGAGCTGAAACTTGTTATTTAGACAGTCTGAGCTGCATTCGCACACATGCGCTGCTGTCTCACCTAGTCATTAACTGTTTCTGTGTCACAATGATGACCCAGATGCAATAGCGGAGTTATATAGCATTGATAAGGCTAAAGAAAACAACATATTTGTTGCTAAAAGGTGCATTCCCCCCAATTTCATAGTTAGGATTCGTACTCATGAGGAGTACAACTCAGCATGTGAAAATCGTTATCATCGGTAGCATAATCTTTCCAATATATAAAAAAAATAACCCTTATGTCTTCAGGGTAGCCTCAGTTCAGGTTTGAGACTTCATCAGAAAAAAACAAAAGTCTGAGTTACAAACTGGAGGTGGGGTTTAAGAGGCAGCATAAAAGTGCTGTCCTGTTGCATTATGGGAAATGTGGGATCCGGCTTTTATTTTTAGCTTTATCTACTAAAAGTCAGGAAATCTCTGCTTTGCTTTTGACCATCCGCTTATTAATTTGTCTCTAACAATTTCCCCAAAACTTTATTCGAAGAAACACTGGAATAATCTTATGAAACGGAGTGTATTCCTATTTTTATCATATAAGGCTTTTGTTACTCGGCTCCTGCAGCTTCACAGAGATAAATCAGAGCAGACATCGCAGATTCCTTTTGTTCTCGGTTCGGTGAGGGGAAACTACTTCATCCCTGTGTTTTTAAGAAGATCATTTGGAAAATTTGTACTCAACATCAGGTCACGCTTCAGGGTTAATCTATAACAAGCATCATCCAATAGCGTCACATATTTATGCTTCATTTTCTACATACAGGACTGATGGAGGACACAACTGTGTTGGACCAGACAGGTCTTACCGCACTTGCAACATCCAGGTGAACAAACACTAACCATATCAGTAACCATATACGTATATATTCTTTGAATAAGTATTGTATTTGCGCTTAATTATCCTCTGAGACGTCTCCACTGCCTCCCATTGCTCCACTCAGGACTGTCCCGAGGGATCCAAGGATTTCCGTGAAGAGCAGTGTGCCCAGTTTGATGGCACTGACTTCCAGGGGAAACTCTACAAGTGGCTCCCATATTATGGAGGTGAGAAGCAACGTAAAAATAGTAGCTTTTAGATTTGCAAGAGCATATATTGTCCTTCAAAAGCCTGCTAAAACACACAAAGGTCCAACCTAGATGAATTGAGATCAGACTGGGACATTATTACCTTTATTCTAAAATGAGCCTTGTGTCTCTGACAGCTGAGAACCCCTGTGAGCTGAACTGCATGCCAAGAGGAGAGAACTTTTTCTATCGCCACCGCAGCTCTGTGGTTGACGGTACGCCTTGTCACCCTGGAAGGAGGGATGTTTGTGTGGAGGGAGTCTGCAAGGTAGGCCGTACAGAAAATTAACACACACACACACACACACACACAAGATTTATGGAAAGGGAGTACATCTCCAGGTGGCTCACGCATAGGATGTTCGCTTTGGAGTTTGAGAACAGCAACAATATCAAACTTTGAGCTAGCAATACATGCTGAAAAAAGGCATCCAACATAAATGTGGATTGTGCAACAAGGCAGGCCTGCTGAGGATGTTCAGATGGTTTACAGCAGGGATCTTCAACAGGGGGTCAGTGACCCCTAGGGGGTCCTCAGAGTTGCTGCAAGGGGGCCTCCAAATTATTGTTTTCTACTTTAAAAAAAAGAATAAATATGTCTTAAAATATTCAATGTCATCAACATGAATCCAACATATTATTTTTTTTAGGAAATGTAAGCTAAGGTAGCAATAAGGTAGCCATCTAAAGATACAGTTAAACTTAAATTTGCTCTAAGGAATGTCGGGTGAAGTTTTTTGTTGTTGACGTTCAAAGTATTGTCAAACAAGATGGAGGCTAGCTCGCCCCTCCCTCATCCTAATTCCGCCCCCCCCCTTTTGTGAAAAAAAAACAAAAAACACTATTACATCTACAGTACTTTAATTTACATTAAACACATTTCATATATATTGAGTGCATGACCCCATAGATATAAACATTAAATGACTGTGCATTGTGCATTAATTATCCATCATAACACATTGAATAATTTATACAGCACTTACAGTACGCCAGCAAACAGATGACTAACTGTCATATTGACAGATAAGACTGGTACTGTATGGCAATAATGTTTTATTTTAAAAGCTTAAAAAGGTATATATAAAGGCTTTAGGCTGTCCTACACGTTATTGTCGGGCCAGTTCGGGGGGGGGGGGGGCTTGGTCGTCATCAAATCATGATCTCGATTCACCCTGTTCACAATTTAATTTTGATAATACTTTTCATTTTTTAAATTTTTATTATAAAAGATATAATGAAAAAGAAATGTTTTTTTTTTTAAATGACTTTGATTCTCATTTAATTTTACGAGCCGACTGCATCACAAACACTACTTCTTTCTTCTGTGAGTTTTATATAATAAATAATAATAATAGGTTCTAATGATAAAATAGGTTTTAAAGCCTTCCCAAGCGCTCCCTTCTCTTCATTGAAGCCTCTATGTTTACAAGCATGAGGTGATGCGCAGTGTGCTATAGGTGCCAAAAAAATCTATGTTTGCTGCTGCCAATTTATTTTAGTTTTTTCATGTTTCCTGTGTGCAATAAACATTACACTTAGTGAGAAAAAAAATCATGACAGGGAATCATGCCAAAAAATGGTGATTCATATTGTCCCCCGAATCGTGCAGGCTTAGTCGTTGGTCTAAAACATGTTAAAGACCCCTAGTTCACAGCATCACTCCATTAATCAGAGTAGTCACAGTGAGGGGAGCTGAGCAGCAGGATGAGGGATTAGTTTCACACTGTGGTAGTATCAAACTCTTGCCCTGCTCCCATTCTGTTCTCATGTAATTATCACAGCACCATTTTTCTCACAAAACACCTCCTCTATTTACCCTCTGACATCTTGTCCTAATCACCTCCTCTGTGGGGACACTCTGTTCTCCCGTCTTCTCTCACTGCGTTATCCTCTATGTCTTTGCTTTATAAACTTACTTAACTTAACTTTGCTGCGTGGTTGCGAGATTGCAACTTTCACAAAAACACTGTGTTCCCACACGTCTACCTGTCTCTTACGACTTGTTAAACCAGCTTTTATATTGGTTTGGCCGCTGAAACCAGCAATTCTGGGACTGGACTTTGGCCTTTTTGAGGGTTTATGTAGGAAAATTGACTTAGCACATTTTACATGTGCAAATGTTATTTTTGTATTGATAATCTATTACTCTATTGAGAGAAAAAAATATAATGTAAACAGGTGAACTTTTGTATGTAATGCTGAATTATAGAAATACACTTAGACTTCTCTTTATTAATCCTTTTGGGATTACTTCCGCAAGGAAATTGAAATTTCCAACATCCGTTTTAGCAAGAACAAAAGACAGTATAAAGACAACAAAAATAACAGTAATAATAATTATAATAACAATAAGAACATTCGTCAATAACAAGACATAAAAAGACATTAACCATAAATTGCATTGACATTCCCCTACTGTGTATATTATCAGTACAATACCTAAAAGGGTACTGTCGTTGTATTTTAAAGAGCAACATCAAAACCATGTTGGTTAGGCAAAACATTTGAACATTTTCAGGCTATTACTGTAATTCAATATTTTCATGGACACAGCACATTTAGTAAGTATTTTGCAAAATGTTTACATATTGAAACCCGCTTTTAGGTCATTGCTGCACACAAAAACTAATAATAATAATAATAATAATAATAATAATAATAATAATAATAATAAT